>NC_137474.1:5000-7500 GCF_918807975.1 Aplidium turbinatum
CGGCCTCGCAGGGCCCGCGCGTTTGCCTCCGGACGGTTTCACGTACTGTTTAACTCTCTCTTCAGAGTGCTTTTCAACTTTCCCTCGCGGTACTTGTTCGCTGTCGGTCTCGCGACCGTATTCAGCCTTAGATGGAGTCTACCACCCGCTTCGGGCTGCATTCCCAAACAACCCGACTCCGAGACCGCTCGGGCGTGGGCGCGCGCCGTCCGACCGCCACGGGCCTGACACCCTCCGCGGGCGACGGCCTCGATCAGGGGGACTCGGGCCGGCCGGCGCTCGCCCGCGCGCCCGGGTCTGTACGCCACAGGTCGGACCGCTCCGAAAGCGGCCAGATTCGGCGCTGGGCTCGACGGTCCCGCTTCACTCGCCGTTACTGAGGGAATCCTCGTTAGTTTCTTTTCCTCCGCTTAGTAATATGCTTAAATTCGGCGGGTGCTCTCGTCCGACCTCAGGTCGCGTTTCTTTCCTTTTTCCTGGCCGAGCGGCGCCGCTTCGCGCTTTCTCGTCCGTGATCGGCGCCGCGGCAGCGCGCGCTCGGCCTCGCTTTGACGGGACGGCGGCGTTCGGTCGCCGACCCGCACCAGGGCGTCTACTGCTGGGCACGTTCGTTCGGTGAGACCCTGAGGCGGGCGCGGTCAAGGGATTAACCCGAGGCCGCAATTCGCGTTCGGATCGTCGACGCTCAATGTGTTCTGCAATTCACATCAATTCTCGCAGCTGGCTGCGTCCTTCATCGACTCGCGAGCCGAGTGATCCACCGCCAGGAGCGATAGCTCTGCTTTCTTTTTCCGGTCGCTCGTTTCGTAGCTTGGACGTCGCCGGTCGAGCGGTCGGCCCCCGACGCTTCGAGCCCCGTTCCGGGGCACTCGATCCGCGCTTTTGTCGCTCCGGTGCTCGCCGGGCCTGCGCCGTCTCCGGGACGGGCCGACCGAGGCTCAAAACGTTCCTTCGAAGAGGTTCAGGTAATGATCCTTCCGCAGGTTCACCTACGGAAACCTTGTTACGACTTTTACTTCCTCTAAGCGATCAAGTTCGATCGTCTTCTCGACGAGCCGCCGACCCGCGAAGGCCGGCGCCAAGCCGATGCGAGGACCTCACTAAAACGCTCGATCGGTAGTAGCGACGGGCGGTGTGTACAAAGGGCAGGGACGTAATCGACGCGAGCTGATGACTCGCGCCTACTGGGAATTCCTCGTTCGAGGGAAACAATTGCAATTCCCTATCCCGAGCACGGTCGGGGTTGCCGGATTTCCCGGCCCTTTCGAGCCGGGATCTCGAGCGAAGAGGCTCCGGCTGATCCGACCAGTGTAGCGCGCGTGCGGCCCCGAACATCTAAGGGCATCACAGACCTGTTATTGCTCAATCTCGTGCGGCTGAACGCCGCCTGTCCCTCTAAGAACGCCGGCAGACGCTCCTTCGTGGCGGCGCCCCGTGAAGGGCGTCGCCGGTCAGCGAGCGGCCGGGTATTTAGCAGGTCAGAGTCTCGTTCGTTATCGGAATTAACCAGACAAATCGATCCACCAACTAAGAACGGCCATGCACCACCACCCACGGAATCGAGAAAGAGCTCTCGATCTGTCAATCCTCGCCGTGTCCGGGCCGGGTGAGTTTCCCCGTGTTGAGTCAAATTAAGCCGCAGGCTCCACTCCTGGTGGTGCCCTTCCGTCAATTCCTTTAAGTTTCAGCTTTGCGACCATACTTCCCCCGGAACCCAGAAGCTCTGGTTTCCCTCGACCGGTCCGCCGCCGCCTCGACTCGAAGCTGCAGGCAGGCGGCGGCCCGGGGCCGGCATCGTTTACGGTCGGAACTAGGACGGTATCTGATCGTCTTCGAACCTCCGACTTTCGCTCTTGATTAAGGAAAACGTCCTCGGCAGACGCCTTCGCCTCGGTCCGTCTCGCGCCGATCCAAGAATTTCACCTCTAACGGCGCGGTACGAATGCCCCCGTCCGTCCCTCTCGATCATTGCCTCTCGTCTCGTCGTTTGCCGGCGGTCGAGGGAGGGGCCCTCTTCCGCTATTCCGTGCGTCGTTATCCGGGCCGCGTGCGGGCCTGCTTTGAACACTCTAATTTTTTCAAAGTAAAACCGGCGCCGGGCGCGCGCGCCGTCCGGTCAAGGAAAGCGCGGCCCGGCGGCCGAAAGCGCGGCGGCCGGCCGTGCGCGACCGCGAGGTCGGACGGCCGGGCGACGCCGGCGCCAATTCCAACTACGAGCTTTTTAACCGCAACAACTTAAGCGTACACTTTTGGAGCTGGAATTACCGCGGCTGCTGGCACCAGACTTGCCCTCCAATCGATACTCGCGCGCCCGGGCGCCGCCGGCGAGCGACGACGCGCCGAGCGTCCGCACTGCTTTGCGATGTGCTCATTCCGATTGCGGGCGCTCGTTCAGAGTCCCGCATCGTTATTTTTCGTCACTACCTCCCCGCGTCGGGAATGGGTAATTTGCGCGCCTGCTGCCTTCCTTGGAAGTGGTAGCCGTTTCTCGGGCTCCCTC
>NC_137474.1:6667438-6826278 GCF_918807975.1 Aplidium turbinatum
AAGTACAACTATATACAGTTTACTGAGTCTCCTGTGACCCTTTCAGTTTTGACTTGATTTTTTTTTACGATATGGTAAAGAATAAAATGATGAAACGCAGTAGAAAAGCGACGGTGGAGAAAAAGTGGTCACCAGTATTCCACAACTGGTGATTTAAAACCTGAGTCGCTTGATGGTAAATGTGTATGGTGCTTGTTAGTTCAAATAAATTATATTATTTATGAATGAACCACTGTTATCTGCATTATCATCAGCAAATTGACGGCATTTGTTTCTTTTCCTGGTATAACCTACACTTGATTTTTACGATATTGGGAATATTTTGGTTGTAAACCTTGGGCCTTTTACACCACAAGAATATTTGTTTTGTGATGGCGGTCAAGAAAAATTTAGTGTACGCATGTATAAGAAAAGACAATTTCTAAATTCTAGAACATGTTAGTGACGTAATGTGCTAGAGAAAAAAAATTAGAAGCGGATTCGATATCATTGCAACAGAGTGCAAAAGCACGTGCATTCGTGCAACCATAAGTCGCTTAGCAGCAAAAATAAATGCAATCTCGGTTGGATGGAAATAATTTTATTGCTACTGTAGGATACCTTATATGAAAAGACACGGCAAAATATTTCTAAAATCTTACGGTGTAGACAAATCTAAAATCAGCTTTATATTCAGTGCCAAAACACCTAAATCACCAAATACACATTTAGCCTTGTAAAAGCAATTTGTTTGCCACACTGAGTAGTTTTGTTAGACCTTTTTGGACGTGTGTACTAGTGATGTCAACCGCGCCGATACCGCGCGAAATTTTGATTGTTGAAACCGCGCAGAAAAAATCTAAGGATGTGATAAAAACAGTAAAACAAAATTATTTCTAGCAGTATCATTTTTTCAATTTTTATTTTTTGCCTGGAAACGCCGCTATTTCTGTCATGATGCAAAGTTTGCAAGTGTTGTGTGAAAGGTTTCAGTTGGTACCGGTATTCAATATTATTTCATTCAAACTTGCCATGCGCTTGTGCAAGTTCTCTGCATTGTTTTCAGATTTTTTCGCGGAGCGTGTGCGAGCAGATATTCGCAGTACGGTGAGGGCAGCGGACAGAATTTTCCTGCACGTGACATCACTAGTTAGTGTGTACAATACATTGCGAGAAATACTTTTTTTGTGAAAATAATGTGAGATCAAATAGCCTAAGTATATAATTAAGTACCGGTATACTCACTTCAGCATGCTCAGTATGCTCTCTGCTCCTTGGTCATCAATCGAATTTGCGGACAAGTTTAACTTTTCGACTAATGTATTTTCAACCAATGCACCAGCCAATGCAAATGTGTCCTTGCTGTTCAAGTTTCTGAAAGACATTTTGAATCTTTCAGACTCCATTAAGTTAAATTATTACAATTGAAACGTTTAAACACAATAAAAACACACAAAGTTAAAGTTTTGCCAGGAAATCTTGCGCTTTTGAAAGAATGTTGAGTTTCAATCTGACGTTTGCAGCATTGGATAAATATCATTAAAATGAGTCAAAAAAGATGACATACCTGTGTTTGAGGGTGAAGTTGGGGCATTCCTTGGACAACTTCTTTATGACTTGTTTAGCTGGAGCAATACCTGAAATGCACAGCAAAAACTGATTCATTAAATACAGAATTATAATACAGATAAATTAATACGAATTTTAATAAATTGCAAACTCAGTTTATGTTCGTGGTAAACGAAAAAGAATGCGTCAAAGTTCTACATAAAATGTTCAAAATAACTTATATTGATGCAGAGGCGTTTACCATTAAATAGCAACTAGCACAATTTTTAAAAGTGTATGAATTGAATTGGAATTCTTCTGAAGTAACAAGACAAAGAGGTTTGAAATTCTTCTCTTTGAAAATACTCCAAATTTACACTAGTATTCAGGAAAAAACGTAATATCAACGACAAAAGACCTGAGCATCAGAACCATTAAGTTACACCTTTGAAATTTCGAGGTATATAATTATATAATGCTTAAGTTTTGTGCTTTAATGGTCAAAGTATCTTCTTGTGAAAAAGTTTCTTTTGCAAAAGGATTGATTCATGGTCACACTAATGCAGTGGTGCTCAAACTTTTTGTCTTGGCATACCCCTTTTAGTGCCCTCAAAGCGGTTGCAGACCCCCCCCCAAAAAAAATTATCTAAAATTTTAGTAGCCAATAACGTGTTTCCTACAGAAAACTAATGTTTCATAAGTTTCCAAGTGACGCACATAATAGAATTTGCTGATTTGAGGTTTTTCTTTAAATTCTATTGAAAGTTAATGAATTTTTGCGATCTTTACAAAGAATTTCTCCCTCTTTTTCATTTGTATTTCATTGCAATCAAGTCAATATTTCATTCAATGTTTCATTGCAATCAGTCGTAGCAAAACTGTGAGACGTGAGTGCTAATAGAATGCTGACTAACGTTTGCAAAATTTCTAAATTAAGCTTTAATCAACAATCTGCTGTCTCAAAAAAATTAAGTTGGACTTACATTATTAGATAGCCTTATAAAAAAAAATTAAGTTTTTTAAATGAATTTTGAACCTTTGTGAGACGCCCTTTGAAACTTCAAACAACGTACGACTACGAGGGCGTCGCGTCGCACAGACTGAGAATAAATGTAATGCACAGATAAAACGTAAACAGTTTTAATATGTGGTAGTTTATCAATAATGCTGAAAATTCAAGAACTTTCACAGACCCCCAGTTGAAAACCGCTACACTAATGGATACAGTATATATAGTTCAATAGGCCTACCGTATATATAGGTAGTTTGCTTTAGCTTTGAGAAACTTTAATGTCCTTTTACTTAACGACCACATCATAATTTTTCCCAACTCCCTTTAAGACTTATATAACTACTGTAGTTCTTCAACTTAAGCTTTCAATGGTAGCATAATGGTGAAAGACTTCTTTGCGATCTTTGCACACCAAAAATATAAATTTACAATATAACAATATTTCACCTTTACTTTCACATATTTTTCTGTATCGACAAACTCCAGTTCGATCTTCAGCTTCTAGATTGAATTTTACAAAATTATCTTCTAAATCTGTGTCATATTCATCAGAATCTGGGTCTAAACCATTCAAGAAGTCATCAAACGTCAATGCAGACTCTGGCCTTGCCATTGTGGATTCACGACTTGCAAGTCGCTCACGCACCCATGCCCAATCAGTGAATGCCGTAGTCGATCCTGTAAAAATAGTTGTTTTATTGTTTATATATACATTACATATATATCACGATATTATTGAGGCATTTTTGTTACAGTTAAAGTTGAAAAAGTTAAATTTAATGTACATTAAATACTAGTTTGAATGGGTCTGCTACTATTCGATGAGTCCGATTCGGTGAGAGCCTTTTTCGGTGAGAGCCCTATTCGGTGATTTTTTTTTGAAAATTATCGGGTACCGTAGCCTAATTAAAACCCCTAACCCCTAACTCCAAACCCAAAAACCCAAACCCCTAAAAAACCCCAAAACTCCCAAAAACCCCCAAACCCCTATCCCCATAATAGGCAAGGATAATTAGGCTACGGCGCGCAATAATTTAAAAAAAAAACTCACCGAATAGGGCTCTCACCGAAAAAGGCTCTCACCGAATAGGACTCTCACCGAATCGGACTCACCGAATCGGGCCATTCCGAGTTTGAATATGGTTGGTTGGTATTGAATCTTTATCCTCGGACTGACAAAGCCTTGATTGGTTATTCTTGGTAGTTTCGCATACTTGTAGAGGCTCTTGACGCAGGGCCGCTTACCGAGATTGGCAGAGTGAAGTTTGCCGATTGTTAAAAGTGTTGTTGCCGGGGAATTATTGTACTCGCTGATGCCGCTGAATGGAGATTGGAGAGCAGTCCTAAAATGCGTTGCTCAAGCGCACACCCCGAGAATAGAAGCAGCGCCATGTGATCTTGGGCCGGGCGCGTAACCACTGAGTTAGCGGGGCGAACACCTGATCTTCATTACTTTCGCTCACTTGACACGCAAAAATAAACAAAAGAAAAAAGCCTAGTGAAACATTGCACAGCAGAAAATAGTACATTTGCGTTAGTGTAGAGGTTTTTCGACTCATGCCCAGAGCATTGTGACGCAAGAAGCCACATGACCTGTTTCGGTGGAAGTTAATCAGTTATGCGGCGTGTCAAGCAGCTACATGGCGCTTTAACTCTTCAAGCGCACGTTGTTGCTGTGATGAAAGCCTTTCAGAGTGACTTCGCTGAATTTTTAAAAAGCCTTCTAAACCATAGCTATAGTTCTCAAATGGTGAAGAATTATCAAGATAAAATGAGTAAGTATGACGATCGACGATTCGACGTTAAAACTGGTGTGTCCACCGAGATAGCTGGTCAGACCGGACACGTTAGTCCGTCATCAACAAAAACGAATTTGGAGGCCTGTAATATAATAGATATGTAGAAATACCAAGTTGTTTATCATACGTGGAGTTTCACTTGGGTGCTTGTAAAAAGAATCCGGAGATTTATAGTCAGAAGTAAATGAGTCAGTGTTTGCATACGATCCATATGACATGGTACTTCTTGGTGTATCGCCAGCCTGCAGTTCTTCTACTGTCAACGCTTGTTGGTTGTGAGGGGATTTTATGTCCAAAGGCTCGGCAGTTTCACTGTGTTGGCTTGCACTGATCACCACGATCTTGGGAGGATCTTTGTACATGACAAATGCATCATTTTTTCGAAAACCAAGATCAGGAGGAGCAGAAACTACTTCGGGTCTGAGGGTAAGAGCTGCTGCGTGTTGTCTTTTGTGCAGCCTTCGGTTCATATTTTGGGATTTGATGAGGCGTTGATAACGAGGGTCGTCCTGCATTAACACACGCTGTTGATCAAGAACAGTCTTTTTGGCTGCTCTACTCAACCCAGCAATAGCACGTGGTGAAATAAAATCTCCCAAGTTGCTACCCGACAATGTGGGATTCAATGAGGAGGATGAATCTTTTATACCAATGTCACTGATGCAAGATTTCTTGTGACTGTCACAATCATCTTTCAATCTCCAAATGTTTATGTCAGTTTTAGAGGTAACCCCACTACCAAAAGCCACAGAGGGTCTTTTAGCCATTCTCCTCATCAGCAGTTATGTAAATGATACATACAAACTCTGCAAATATAATACATCCCATATAACATATAATTACACAGGTAATTATACAGTTGTCATTTGTCAGCTGTCATCTACACTTTTGCTATGCTTGGAATGTATTGTTTTCAATGTGATGAGAAACAAAAACAAATTGAACTTATATACTGTAATCTGTATGCTTTAATAATTTAAAACCCAATTGATTCAAGCAGATAAAAGAGAACATATAAAGGAAATCCTGCTATGCTGCCATGCATTGAACGCAATAAAGATAAAGTTCATACAATAAACAATTAGCTATATTGTCTTAACACATGGCTGAGTGGTTAAACACAGCATGCTAGAAACCGTAGTATAATCTCGACAGAGGTTCAATTCCCACTAGTCAAGGATGTCCACAATTTCAAATAAGTTGGAAATTCGATTCCTGCCAAGACAACATTATGCACCATCGATGATCCCAAATAAGGGTGAAACTCGAGAACAACGTCTTTTATTTTTGTTCTATCGACACCTTAATTACTTCTCCACATTTCCATAATTAGAAAATTGTAAAAAGATAAAATCCAAAATATTTTGGGCATTACAAGATATTTACATGTTTCTTTTAAAACTCCATACTATTGACCAGGGACTGAATAAAGTGAATATGAAACAAAACATTTACTGAAACAAAAGTTTGCTTTGGAGCAAAATTTGTTGATCTTAAACACTTGTGGACGGATGACGTATATATATATGTGTATTCTGTAGGAGCAATTGTATTGTGTATTCTGTATGTATTTTGACTATTAACAAAAGGTGGCAGCCGTTTATATACCGACAACTTTTAGCAGTTCTTTATTTTAATATTGGCACCAGTGCAATTATGTTGTGCACTCGGACAACCACCGAACAGAAGAACAATATAGAAACAAAATTACAATAGAAATGTTAATTTTCTCTGAATTTAAGCCCGTCTGGCAGGCTAAGAGTGATAAAAAGAAAATCGTCTGCAGATGGTTGATTTTGTTTTCTTGAAAATTTAATTTCTAAATGAAAAACTGAACTGAACAAAATTTCCTAAATGAAATCTTTTTAATAAACTGCATTCTGTTCAGTGCAATTTTCATAAACAATGCTAAATTCTAAGTTGAAAAACTGCATGGAAAGAATATTGGACAAAGAATTAATCATATGGTGGAGAGTGGAGACATTATCAATGATCCAACGCCACCTCTCTCATGTTTTTTGACATGTAGCAGAAAAAAATGGATCAGTTACAATGCAATTTTATCTCATCATCTAAACCACTACCACTCTTTGTCAATGGGGTCAAATAAGATACACCAACTTGTCTAAATTGTAAAATAAGCAGGCAAACTGTTTATCATATATTACACCCAAATGGAGGGAGCAAGTCTTTTAGGCGCAGACAGTTAGGCGCTGGTCAAATAGGTACGCACACTGTGGTGTCTAGATATTTACAGGGTTGAGAAAAAACACGGGTTTTTTTAAAAAAAGCCCAACCCGCCCGGGGTTTTTTAAAACTCGGTTTTTTTGGGTTTTATTGTTTTTTTTTAAAAAAACATGCAAAAAGGTAGATTCATGCTTATTTCACCTCAAAACTGCTTTTTACCAATGAAGTGCTCACTCACAGTATGTATGCTGGCATAACTCAATAAAATAATGCACTCGGGCTGTTTAGTTATGAGGCCTTCTTGCATAAATGAGTTTAGTGTACTGTAAAGTGGCATTACTTGATTTTTGTGTACTGTATGATACAGAAATATCCACTGCGTTTTCACTTCATCCTTGGAAATTTACTTCACTATCACATCCTCAAGTTCTAATTTGAAGTTTGTTTTAAGTGCCTTGTAGAGTTTTTGCTCATTTTTTCGATTTTCTAATGAAAACTGGACAAATATGATGCTTTGGGTTTTTTTAAGTGGGTTTTTTTGGGACGGGTAAAATACCGACAACCCTGGATATTTAGGTGCGGAGCATTGTGGCGCACATTCATTTAGGTGCTATTCCTAGTTAAGTCCGCAGATTGTATCAGCTTGGCAGGTAGGGCAATGCTTTTCACACAAAATGTTATATTGAACAGAAAAATATGTCATGGCTTCCGTGCGTGCAGCTGCTTAAACCGGCAATGCTTTTCACACAAAATGTTACATTGAACAGAAAGATATATTGTATTTTAATGCGCGTGTTTGGCATTGATTTGTTGTTAGTCCAGGTTTGCGTCGACGATAGCGTTATCAATAAATATTCATGTTTCCGAACATGATTGAGTTCACTTTTAGTGAGTCAAATAATAACTACACTAAACATCAATAAAAAATATACCATAGCCTATATTCAAGCAGGTGGTAGGCTTGAGTGAAGAGTAACTTAGTTTTCCGTCAAAACCCCGACTAGGTTTTATAACGAGCAAAGTGGAACTATTATGCTTGCAGCTTGTAGCCAGGGTTCATATGCCCTATAGAAATGTATTCATGTAGTAGAGCGTTGTCTCATACGAACTCGCCACACGACCAATCCATCCCGAGTAGAAGTAATTGCGAAAGATAACAGATTAAGTAAAGTTCCATCTGGCTGCAACAGGTGTTCAGGATGCATAGCAAATGTTCTGTGAAGATGTGCTAATATCAAGAGTAGTAGAGCGTTGTCTCGCACCTCATTTCCACACGCGCATTTACAAAACAGCATTTTATCTTTCTGTTCAATGTAAGATTTTGTGTGAAAAGCATTGCCCTACCTGCCAAGCTGATACAATCTGTAGACTTTACTAGTAATAGCACCTAAATGAACGGGCGCCACAGTGCTCCGCACCTAAATATCCAGACGCCACAGTGTGCGCGCATATCTGACCGGCGCCTACCTGTCTGCGCCTAAAAGACGTGGACCCCAAATGGATAAGGATGGTGATTACTATCTTTACTCTTCCATAAATAAGCTACTATACTATATTGCATAATTTAATATTTGCCAGATAAGAATACCGTACATCACTAAGTTACTACAAGCTTGTCATCTAATCACTGCCTGATTATTATAAGCTATTATGTTTGTTCAGAGGATCGCTTGACTTTTCGTAAGATTATTGTTTAGATTGGTTTGGAAAAGATGCTTGAAACAACTCAGACACTACATCCTTCATTGGCACTACCAAAGAGTCTCCACCTCTCATTAGCGATACCAAAAACACTCCATCCCTCACTGATGCTATAAAAGATGATTCAACTCTTATTGGCAATACCAAAAACACGCTGCTATATCATCATGTTTCTTATGCTCTTACATGTGCAGGAAATTAATTTAAAACACAAAGCTTTTTTAAATATTTTATCTTGATAAAGAGCTGCCATATATATAGTGTATTTATTCTTCAATCTATAGGCTACTTAATATCGTTGCTGCGAACACTTTATTTCTGTATAAAATCTGTAAATAGTCCTGGTTTTGATAGTCCGTTACGTAATTACAATATGTGTGTGTGTATTAGTTTGTTTTTGTGCTGTTGTTGGGTTCAGTCGTGTTTTCATTGCTTTAAGAATTGGCGCTCCAGTTGTTTCAGGAACGAGGAGGCGACTGATTCTTAACTAATTCATCTACGGTACTTGTTTTAAAGTATCAGGTTTGGTGGCTGTGCTTAACTATATTTATCAATGCATATACCGCAATATTAGATCCTTTCATGCACGACTTGCACGTCTTAAACCATTATAGTTTTGCCACCTTTTCCTTTTGTTGGTTTTGTTACTGTATTTCTTTTTGCAATATCATTTTTTTTGCATTCTGACAAAGAAAAATAAAATTGAATTGAATCATTTGATTTTGGACTGCCCATCTATTGCACTACCTGGTGGTTACCACTTATAAAAAGTTCATCAATTGATACGAAAACACTTTTAAAAACAGGCTTAAAAACAACGAGCTACTTATATACAAGTGACATATGACACTACTAAGTAGTGCTTGTGATATCAGCTGCAATTGAATTTAAAGCTTAGCAGCACTGGGTACGTACCTCATTCAATAGCACTGATGATAAAAACAGTGCAGTTTTCAAAACATTTTAATTAACATTAATTTAGCTTTATAAGCTATATTTTTTTATCACAAGATAACTTTATTTTGTCCAAGCTTTAAGTTTTTGCTTAAAATTTTATTTTGAACAATTTTTCCCACTAATCATAATTTATCTAAAGTACCGTAGTATAAACAAATTATTAATCAAGGTTTTACAAAGAGATTGAGAACCAGTCAGATATCATTGTCTTGAATTTTTTGACAAATCAGCAATCATTCGATGGAATTTTGAAAAGTCAACGAGGTTGATAATTAAAAAAAACCGCATGCACAAATAAACCTAAGCATAGGTTTCAATTTGCATCTTTTACAAATACATCCATACCCTGTGCTTCCAGTCACAGGCTAGGTCACCCTAACAAATGCAGATACCCATTAACCTTTCAAGACACTATCATATCACACTGAACTTAACAAATGTGACAAAAAATAACATTTCTTGGCTTGTCCACCAACCAAACTCGCGTTTTAAAACTAAGTTAGCCTTAGCAATGTTTATCAACATGCAATCAAGCATCAAATGTTTATATCACGTGACCAAAGTCGCAACAATTTTGGCGACTCGCGTAACTAACAGAAAAATCATAATTGTTCCACACCAATGATTTAATGGAAAAAATTCGGAAGGGGGTTTGATTCAATTTATTTTTCTTTGTCAGAATGCAAAAGAACTGATTTTGTGAAAAAGAAATACAGTCACAAAACTACAAAAGGAAAAGGTGGCAAAACCTTATTGGTTTAAGACGTGCACATGGTCTAAGACGTGCATGAAAAGATCTAATTCTACGGTGAGTCTAATTCTATTTGAATAAGGACCTCTGATGACCACCCTTTTAGGGTGAAACAGTCTGTAGATGTGTAAAGAATAGTATCTACATTTAATTTAATTCGTTCTGCTTGGCTTTTTTATTGGCAATGAGCACTTTTTGTAGTATTAATAGCATTTATTGTTTAATTCTACGGTATATGCATCAATAAATATAGTTAAGCACGGCCACCAAACCTGATAGGCTACTTTAAACAAGTAGGTGAATTAGTTAAGAATCAATCGTCTCCTCGTTCCTGAAACAACTAGAACGCCAATTGTTGAAGCAATAAGAAAACGACAGAATCTAACAACATCACAAAAACAAACTAACACACACACATATATTAGGCTACTATCAAAACCGACTATCAAAACAAGAACTATTTACAGATTTCATGCAGAAATAAGGTATTCGCAGCAATAATATTAAGTACCGTAGCCTATAGATTGGAGAATAAATACACAATATGGCAGCTCTTTATCAAGATAAAATGGAGCCTACGAGAGATGAAGCAACATGGAGCATATCGCCAACGAGAGGTGAAGCATCTTTGGTATTGGTAGTGTCAGTGAGGGATAGAGTGTTTTGGTATCGCTAATGAGAGGTGGAACCTCTTTGGTAGTGCTGAGTGATGAAGGATGTAGTGTCTGAGTTGTTTCAAGCATCTTTTCCAAACCAACCTAAACAATAATCTTACGAAAAGTCAAGCGATTCTCTGAACGAACATAATAGCCAATAATAATCAGTAGATAGTTAGATGCAAGCTTGGATCCGTCGATAAAGATGCGTTTTATTTCAGGACTGCTTTTTATTCAGCTACACCCCTGAGCGGCACCTAGTGGATGGAATAAATCCCAGGCAACAACACTTCAACAATTATCGGAAACTTCACTCTGTCAATTTATATAACCGGGCAGTGGCGTAGCCAAGGGGGGGGGGGGGGGGGGGTTGGGGGTTACAACCCCCCCTTAGGCAAGCGTGTGACGTCACGATATTGAGAATGATGCTTTCAGTCTAAAAAAAAATTGCCTAATTTTAAACAAAATTGCATTAAAACAGCGAGTTTTGCCAATACCAAACATTCAAACATCTCAGCCAGGAATTAGCAACAACAAAACACAGAGACTTAGCTTTTTTTTCCGAAAAATGCCGAAGAAAACATGATCTTATCCTTTTGCTATGCTACCGGACAGCACCATTTTACAGGAATATTCGTACCCACATTTTTGTTGAAAATGTTCTCAGAATGCACCAAATTCAAAGTAATTTTTCAAAATTTTCTGGGGGAGGCTCCCCAGACCCCCCGCCGTTGGGTGGTCAAAACCCCCCCCCCCCCTTTCAAAATTCCTGGCTACGCTACTGTAACCGGGTCTGCGTCATCAGTGTTTTAAAGCTTCTACAAGTATGCGAAACTCTGCCGCAATTGATCTTTTCAAAGAAACTTTCTCTGTCCGAGGATAAAGATCCCTATAATCAACCGCAAAATCAAATTTTAGGAGTGAGTGAAGAGTGAAAACTTTTATTTCGTCTGTTGCGAGAATAGCACGGTACAATTATATATAGTATGAATAAAATAGCACCATAGCAATCTAGATACCGTACCACAATAGACAGGAAGCAGCGAAAGACTATATCAGTACGGTAATCGAGTCAGCTGCTTCCCTCTTCTTAATGCGACAAATGTCAAGGGCAAATTACGTTTTAGTTGTTTTTTCAGTTTCACTTTTGCTACTTTGCCATCCACTATATGTTTGCGCCAGCAATGAAATATGAAATTGAAAAGAGGTTAAAAAAATAACAAGCTTCCTGAACTTTTTTCTTTAGGAGTCTTCAAAGCATTTTTAAAAATAAATTGTGATGTCACAGAAGAAGACTCGGCAAGATAAAAAGAAAATTTAGAAAATTTGAAATTAGGAAATTTAAGGTTTACAAAAAAGCACATCATATCATTTTATTATTCGTTATTAAAGTGTCTGGGACGAAAAAGATACATACCGGTAAGCTACTAACTACAATAGTAGATATAGCTAAAAACATAGCCTACCAGCACGTCAATGAACGGCCTGAGAAAAGGTGGTAAAACCTTGAAAGATTTGAAACGTGCCTGAATAGTACTAGCCTACGCTACGTATATAGCCTATAGGCAAATCCGGATTTAGGGGGGGGGGGGGCAGAGGGTGCAGGTGCCCCGGGCCCCCCGACTATTGAAGGGCCCCCCTACGTGGGCAAAATGTGATTTTGTGTTTTTTTTTTCTTTCAGCCTTTGAAGTTTCTGCAAAATACTGTGCAGTGCAGTGCTAGATTAATGCTACTGTAGACGTAAAATTGACAATTTAGTAGAGGTGGTTTATGAGACGTAGAGGTGGTTTTTCGCGCGGTAATTTGTTTTTTAACGGGGTGGTCACAGCGGTAAACCATAATCTCTTCGTGGGAAAATTGTAACATAAGATTCCCAGATCTGTTCGTCTGTATGTAGGCTAATGACCGAAAAGAAACACTCTTCAGGAAACGTCTATTCGAGAATTGTATTTCTGTAAAAATAGCCTCAAAGCTGTCGAAAATGGGGTGCAACGTGATACACCACTAAAAACTTGTCACTACAGAACAGATTACTTGGATAAAAGACGGAAATTTTCGTCCAGCTGACAAGCACTAAGCAAAACAGTTAAACATGCGACCAACCTCTTCAAGCAACAATTTTAAAATGACTAGAATAATTTGCGATATCTCAAACTCACGTAAACAGTAACTGTGACGCAATAATGAAAGACATTGTTACACAATTCTAACAGGTGTTCAAAGGTGGTGATCCAATGTTTCAGGTTTAAACAGGTTTGACACAAGTCTTACGAACGATGGTGCAATTTTCGCTCATTTTTAGGAAAAATTCCATGACGTAATACGCTAAGATTCAGTAGACCTGAACGGTTTTTATATAACGTTTGATTAGGTGAACAATTGTCTGGAACAGTGGGGCACCGATCTAAAAGTGCCCGGGCCCCCATCAGCTAAATCCGGCTCTACCTATAGGCTATGTCTGTAGTTAGCACGACCACAAAAAAAAACAATACACAAAGAAACAACAAAAAGTAAAACTAAACCAAAAAGAAGCGCATATGCAGCCTAGTGATAAAAAACAGCCTAACGAAAAGTGTTGTGGATTAAATTTGTCAGCTCCAATATTAATGCGGATGTGCAATCAGAGGATTTTTTTGAATTCGAAAGGGATCAGGATCATTTTTAAAGGATCATTTTTAAAGGGATCACGTGGAATTAAAACAACCGAACCACTTTTTTATTTTGTTTTTTTGTTTTTTCTAAAATCTCGTTCAGTTCAAAAAGCCAGAAATTGGTAAAAAAACGTTTGGGAGACGAAGAAGTAAGGTAGATGCAAAGTTGTACCAAGGTAATTTTCTTGACGGCCCAAATTTATCCGACAGCGTTTTGCAACACTAATTTGGCTGAATGGTCCACTCACTTCTCGGTGTTTATTGTTCAACTCCGTCCATTGGCATGGACCATGCCAAGATATGTAGGAATTTGTTAAAAAATGGATTTCATATTTTGGAAATATCGAAAAGATTTTGAAGATCCTGATTGTTTACATTTATTGCGTTGTTGTTTTGGCATTTAACTGTTCAGTTTGAATGAGCCTTGTCCTGATTTTTTTTTTGTAATAAATTGCAGTTTTTTGTTCAATAGCATTTATATGATACAAATAAATATTATGAACAAACCATGGCGCCTTTATACACAGGTTATGCCAATGTGCAGCTTAAAATTTTACTGGAGTCAGCTTCAGTTCAGTTTTGTTTTTATTTCTGACCATCACAACGAAAAAAAAACAATAGCCTATATGCCAAACATAGCAGAGGTCTAGAAAAAGGTAGAAGCGAAAAAACGCGGACGTTGTAACTTGCATGATACTAAAGCAGAACAATCAGTTTAAAATATGGCACGACCGCAACACCTTAATAGAATTTAAAAAAGTTTAGAAGAAAAGAGAGTGAATAAAAAGGGCTAGTGATTTTTTTATTTAACAATTTAGATAAGCAAAAAAAGAAAAACAAAAGGCTGGAGGCCGATCTGTCAGCATCTGAAATTTCTAATATAATTTGATAGTTTGAGTAGGCCAAATGGTTAATAAATATAGTCCTTTGTGTATGTTTTGTATGATTTTCCTTTTCTTGGTTTTGTTCCCGTTCATTATTTGTAACTTCATCATTGCTGTTGTTTTCCGACAAAGAAAAATAAATTGAATTGAATTGAATTGAATAGAATTTTGAGCTAGTTTTATGCTATTGCCATCTATTTTGGCACTTGTGCTGTAAACCAAAAAAGCATCTGGCAACACTGAGAAAGATTGGTCATTTTTTAACTTCGAAGTTAAAATTAGGAGTTTTGCTCTTTGCAGTGATTTTCAATTCAGTTTATTTTTATTTTTGATCATCAATTTGGATTCTCAGAATTACCATTTCAAAGGAATATAAAGTAAATTCAGCTTAGAATGCAAAATTACATTGACCCCCAGTTCACATGTTGGCAAGGCCTGTGTGTACAGATCGTTATGGTTTGCACCTCAGTTTAGTTCAGTTTGTTATTATTTCTGACCATCACAACTAAAAACAATATATTACCAAACATAGCAACGGTCTAGAAAAAGATAGAAACGACAAATTGCGAACGTTACAAACCAATGAACCTAAAAGTTATTTTGGTACAATGACTTTAAAAACTTAAAGGCATCATTTTAAGTTAACTTCACAATGTAGCAGATGTTTTCTCTTACCAAAGTCATTAGATTGCCAGGTTTTTGATTTTAACTACATGATAGCATTCCAAAATGCAAGGTTTTATCTAAATGGTACAGAGAACTACGATATGTTCTCTTGTACATTTGTTTAAATGTGTTTTTCTTCTTTTTATCCTGTTTAGATCAATAAATGCGTAGCCTACCAGTACAGTAGTTAGCATTTTACAACATTGGTTATTTTAGTTGTTAGGTTAGTTGTAATGTCAGGTGAAGTTATGGAAGCTGAAGATACTGTGGCTGCAAACAAAGGAAATTCTGGTGAAGACTTAATGGAAGTTAACAATGAAGAAATGCCGCCCAACAATGAAGGTGAAGATCTGACTGATGGAACCAACATATCGGTGTGGCCTCTAAAATGTGACACAGATAATGGAAATATCCATTCTAGTCCCAATAATGATGTTTTAAGCAAAAAGAGTGGAACAAAAAATATCACGAGTTCTTCTAATGCAGCTGATACTCCAAAGAACAGCGAAATGAAGAACATGTGGTCCATCAGATCTCCATTTGCCATGAAGCATAATTGCCCTCATACTATTGTGAGACGACGACAATCCAATGAAACGTATCCACCTATACAAGAAGATGAACACTTGAATACAGCCAAACTCGAACGACAAAATGTCATAAGAAATTCGTTTCATTTCAATTCCAGTATCTCCCCTTCTGCATTTGTACCCAATAGAGAAAGTCGTCCACGGCCATTTATGGATGACGATTTGGAAAGCAATATTTTGAAACGATGCAACAGTGCTCCTATATTAAATGATGCCGAGTAAGTAAAACAGTGTGTATACAAACAGCCAGAAGCTTTGATCAAAGAAACATAATTTGTAGTCTATTAGTTTAACGTGAAAACTTGTATAAACGCTGTTTTTACTTTGCTTGCCCTTCAAGCGGTGGGATGGTCCAACTGATAAGGCATTGCCTTTCCAATTATGCAAACGTGGTTCAACTCCCGCCTTCAGTTGGTTGTTGATAACACCACTCACCTCTACTTAGGGTGTACTAAATTTGGTGGGCATAATTGCTGCAGGAACTAGCCACCCTACTCTCCCTAGCATAGGCGCCGACTTTTATTTTTGCACGGGGTGGCGGATAGCACAATATGGCAACCTAAAAACTTTCAAACTGCATGTTTTTGTTTAATTTTTACTACGCGTGTTTCGTAGATGCAATTGTCTTTTCACACCTGATTTGTAGCTCGATAATTTACAAAGCAACTTTAAAACAAAGCACAGGAGGTGTATGTCGTGAATTTTATTGTTACGTTGCTGCTCTGACACTTAACGTTTGGCAAAAGTCTTTTTGCGAAGAGAAGCTCTGTCAATCCAACTGTTAATCAACTGGTCAAGTTGTAACCGTGAAGCTTCAGCTTGATAAACATTTAAAATTATGACGTGGTTCAATCCCTGTTGCGTCATGGTAGATCGCAACTTCGCAAGTAGGTTTTTATGCGCCTGAGTGCACTGAACGAACACTCCGCACAATGCAGACCACGTTTGGAATTGGAAGCATTAATGAAATTGTTTCATTGCTTGCAAATAGATCAAGCAGTTGCGACATAGTTGCAAATCGGACAGAATGCTCATCTTTGCATCCATGCTCGTAACTATGTAACCAGGAATGTAACAAGCAACTCCTATGTCAGACCAATAAATTCCCGCCTCACAGTTTGTCACGCATTGACATGCAATATTATTGCATGAAGTAGATAACAAAGTAGAAATTAAAGCATGAAGTGTACGGTCATAATATGACAGTACACTCCAATTGATATTGGAAAATAATTCAAAATGCAAAATCTGGAGTAATTGAAAAAGGTTGCTTTTATTATAGGTAATTGGCAGGGGGTGTAGCTTATCTCGAATAGAATCATGTAAACGTGTAAATTTGCAGAACGTTAAAACTGCTACTTTACTAAGTGCACTTTTTAAATAAAACTCAAAAAGTTTCGAAAATTGCATTTGTTTAATGTAATTTGAAAATAGATATTCATTTAGGGGGTGGAGCTATCAATCATCGAGATAATTTTATTTCCAAGTATTTTATAGCTGGCATAATTTATAGCGATATTATGAGCAGTTTAAAAATTTTCAAAAAAGATTTTTGAGGGAGGCAATGGAAAGATCGTATTTTGTTGATTAATAAATCCCATTGTAAACCTGACAAATGTAACAATGACTTATGACAAGTAACAAATAAAACGATCGCAACAACAACAACAAGGAAAAAACTCGTAGCCACGTGTTGCGTAATCTTCACGTAGCTTGCTTGATGTTACGCGAGTATCATGCTTGTGACAAAAACAATCATTTTCTTTGCAATACTGTATTGGTTCACCTCTTGCTTTACGTTGACTTGAAGCAAAAACCAATGATCAAAAAAAGATTTAAACGTCCTTTCAAATTGCATTTATTTGCAGTAAGTAATGCAACCTAAACGGGGTGGCTGCCACCTCGCCACAGCGGTTATGGGGTGGCGTGGCCACCCCATAACCCCGTAAGTCGGCGCCAGTGCTCCCTAGTACCGAAGGCTTAGTACAATGAGAACCTTATATTATCATACCCGACACTTGAATCAAGTATGGGACCACCTTTACCTTTTACATGCAAGACAGATATTTTATTGAAATTATTATTCCAACAGTTTTTTATAAATGCTTTACATTATCTCACATCTAAGTTTAGTTGTTTTGCTTCTTAAATCCTTTAAAAGTTTTGATTCATTTGATCAAATTATTTCTGCTACAGTGACGGTTCAGTGGATTGGAGTCGTCCAATTGCATCCAGTGCAGGCCGAATTCGACGATTCAGTGCAAATGTTGTGTCTGTAAACTCAGTAAGTGAAATGTAATTTTGCTTGAAGTAGTTTTTAAGTAGTTCTACGGCATGATAAAAAAACATGGTATGATAATTGTAAAAAGAAGATATTTGCCATTTTTATTTGGTGTAAAAATGTAAGTAATATAGTTAATTTTTTAACCACCTGTGTTCCTTTTAAATTCAAACCATTATCACTGGCTCTAAATGCTGTTTTTGTACAATTTCATTTTGGTCTTTAAAGCATTTTTTTTTGTTTTTAATACCTCACATACAGACTAGTTAATTTCACAATGTATGTATGTTGTACAAGTAGCACCTTTGAACCCTGGGCAGTCGCCATGGATTGTTACACCATGGGTCTCGGGGAACACTGGTCTTGATCACACACCAAACTAACAAGTGGGTCCACGTCCCACCTCATGGGCAACAACCTCGACTGGTTGGCTAAAACTTGTTAGAAATCCTGCTGCCTTGCAGGAAATACTTTTTTAAGTAAAGGCTAGGCCCACCGCCAATAACTGTGGTTAGCGTCAGGAAGGGCATCCGGCTGGAAAATCTATGCTCCAAAATATTATTTAAATGCAGCAAAAGCTAAAAATGGCCCCTAGTCCCCAGCAGCCCTTAGATGGGCAAGGGGTGCGAAGAATCTCTGGGTTCCGAAAAAACAAGAAAACATTGAAAAAAGATTATGGTGTTAGAATCGGATGCTGGAATGTGGGAAGTTTGTGTGGTAAAGGAACTGAAATATGTAAAGAACTAAGAAAAAGAAGGGTGGATATATGTGGCCTAGAGGAAGTAAGATGGAGGGGACAGTCAGCGCGGTTTTTTGGTGCCAATGGGAGGAGATATAAGTTATGGTGGTCAGGAAATAACACAGGAATCGGTGGTGTTGGTTTCTTGGTAAAAGAGGAATTATGTGAGAAAGTAATAGAAGTTAGAAGATGGAGTGACAGAGTGATGACAATGGTACTTGCTTTTGAAGAGGAGGTAGTGAGGCTAATTTGTGCATATGCACCTCAAAGTGGTAGGGATTACATAGAAAAGGAAAGTTTTTATGTTTTGGCAGAGGAATGGGATTTACGGAGTTCAAAAGAGTTGGTGTTTGGATTAGGAGATTTTAATGGGCATGTTGGAAAACAAGCAAATGGGTTCGAGGGCATTCATGGAGGGTATGGTTTTGGGGAGAGAAACATGGAAGGAAGAATGCTACTTGAATTTTGTGATGAAAGGAAACTTTGTATTGCCAACACATGGTTTAAAAAGAAAGAGAAAAGGAAGGTGACTTACAGCTCAGGAGGACATGAGTCGGAAATTGATTTTATTGTGGTTGAGCAGGAACAGAGAAAGTACTTGAAGAATGTGAAAGTAATTCCGTGGGAGTTGCAGCATAGACTAGTAGTAGGAGACTTAAATATGAAAAAAGTGAAGAAAATTGTGAAGAAAGAACAAGTTTTTGTGAGAAATGTGTGGAAACTGGAGGAAAAAGAAACGAGAATTAAGTATGTGAAAAGAGCAAAAGAGCTGGTAAACATGAGTGCGCAGGACATGTGGGCTTCATTTCAGAAAGGTGTCTTAGCAGCATGTGATGAAGTATATATGTGGGAAAAAGAAAGTGAGGAGGGATCGTGGAGACACATGGTGGTGGGATGAGGAGGTGAAGCATGCGATTTCACAGAAAAGAGATGCATACAAGCAGTGGCGCAAAAATGGGTCAGAAGAGAATAAAAAGAAGTATAAGAGTATGAAAAAGAAGGCAAAGAGGGTTGTTGCAAGAGCTATGAAGAATGGTGCTGAGGAGGAACTTAATAAAATGGGGGAAAGCCAAAACAAAGTATTCAGACTCATAAAGCAAATGAAAAAGGATGGGAAAGATATTGTAGGGGGAAGATGTATAAGGAGTGGAGATGGGAAGTTGCATTTCAGCCCGGAAAGCAGAGGAGAAGTGTGGAAGGAACATATGGAAAATGTTATGAATAAGGAGAATGTATGGGATCATATGACAGAGGTTGATCTGGTGGAGGGTCCAGTGGGAAAGGTTACTCGTGATGAAGTGGTGGAGGCAATGGGACAAATGAAACTGCATAAAGCAGCTGGTCCATCAGAAGTGAGCGTAGAGATGATAAAAGCAAGTGGAGAGTTGGGAATTGAAGTAATGCTACAACTTAGCCAAAGGGTATTAGATGGAGAGGGAATGCCGGAGGAGTGGAAGCATAGTATTGTTGTTCCACTGTTCAAGAGAAAAGGGGATGTGAGAAGTTGCAGTGCATATAGAGGTGTAAAACTACTAGAGCATGGAATGAAAATTGTGGAGCGAATACTAGAAAAGAGGTTGAGAACATTGGTGAAATTAAATGATATGCAGTTTGGATTTATGCCAGGAAAAGGTACAGTGGATGCTCTGTTTATATTGAGAAGAATGCAGGAGGAATACCGAGAGAAGCAGAGAAAACTATATATGTGTTTCGTCGACTTAGAAAAGGCATTTGACAGAGTACCAAGGAAAGTGATGGAATGGGCAATGAGGAAAAGAGGTATACCGGAGGTATTAGTAAGAGCTGTGATGTCTATGTATGAGGATGCAAGAACAAAAGTGAGAGTTGGATCAAATTATTCAAACGAGTTTTCTGTGAAGGTTGGTGTACACCAGGGATCAGTTTTGTCACCTCTGATATTTGCTATTGTGGTTGACGTTGTAACTGAAGGAGTGAGGGAGGGCTTATTGAGTGAAATTTTGTATGCAGACGACCTGGTCTTGACAAGTAATAGTATGGAGGGAATGGAGAGAAAGTTTGAGAAATGGAAAGAAGCATTTGAAACCAAGGGTATGAAGGTGAATCTTGAAAAAACGAAAGTGATGGTGAGTGGAGCAGAAGGAACAGTTGTTGAGAGCAAAGTAGATCCTTGTGGAATATGTGGCAAGAGAGTGATGAGAAATTCAATGCAATGCAAGGAATGTGGAAAGTGGGTACATGCAAGATGTGCTAATGTCAAGAGAGCCGCAACAAGATTGGCGAAGTGTTTTGTTTGTGGGAAATGCAGTAAAGGAAGGAATGAAGTGGAAGGCCATAATGATGAGTTCTGCCATGGCATCGAAACAGTGACAGACTTCTGTTATCTGGGTGATTGGATAAATGGAAGTGGTGGATCTAAAGCAGCGGTGACAACAAGGGCAAGATTGGGCTGGGCAAAGTTCAGAGAATGTGGGGAAATGTTGTATGGCAGAAAATTTTCACTAAGGATGAAAGGAAAAGTATATCGGAACTGTGTGCGGCCTGCAATGCTATATGGTAGCGAGACATGGGTACTGAGAGAGAGTGAACTGGCAATCCTGAGAAGAACGGAAAGGTCAATGGTGAGAGCAATGTGTGGGGTGAAAACGAGAAGGGAAAAAAGGACTGAAGAATTGTTGGATATGCTAGAGATGAGAGAGACCATAGACCAACTGGCAAGGGCAAATGGAGTAAGATGGTATGGACATGTGATAAGGAGGGAGGAAGGAAGTTTTCTTAGAAAGGCACTAGATCTAAAGGTGGATGGGAAGAGGAAACGCGGTCGTCCAAGAAGAACGTGGAAACAACAAGTGAAGGATGAGTTTAAAAAAGTCGGACTGAAGGAGGAAGATGCAAGGGACAGGGTGAAATGGAAAAAAGGGATTAAGACAATTGCTGCGCGGAAACAATCGGCCACCCCCACTAGTGGGGAACAAACCGACGATGGATTATGATGATGATGATGATGTATACAGTATACACAACAATGTATCTCTGGTGTATATATACAATTATACATTATACATTGTGAGCTTTACATGACAATGTATATGTATGACGACGACAATATTAACGACCTGTTTTAGCCTGATGCTGCGAGTTTGCTGTGGTAATAGTAAATTGTTCTAGGTTTCAGAACACAGTTCCCTAGTCAAAAAGGTATTACAATTTGTTATTACCACAGCAAACTCGCAGCATCAAGCTTAAACAGGTCTTTAATCTAGGCTATCTACATTGTGAAGTGGGCTAAGCAACAATCATGCTGCTAAAAGTGAAACTCAATCTATTGCAGACTAGTTAATATTTCTTCTTCACTAATTTAGCTTTCAGAAAAGTGTAGGATTGCAGGAGCTGCCATGATGTTATTTTAGATACGCAAAGCCTGTGCACAGTTCTATATTCATTATTTCAATCAACAGTGCATTGCCAGTTGTTAGAAGGGACAAAATTTCTACAGCATATCTTCATCTTTTCGAGATACTATTATAGAAACGTTGCTTGTTTAAAAGTTTATATCAGATTACAATTTCTTTTATGTAGCCTACTTGTTTGAAATTGCTAAGTGCTCTTCAAACACTGTTCCTTTGTAGACGAGTGCTTTGTAATTTTGTTGGTGATTAAGTAAGAAAAAGATAATTTGAAGAATGATCATGATGTGTTTGACATCAAATGTAAGCTTTTACCAATGATTTCTTTAATTATAAACCCCCATTTATAGAATATTGATTTTTATGAGCAATTCCAGTGTACAACATTGGTAGAGAGATTGCGTCATGTGGACTGGAACCATATGCTTTGTTGCTTGATTTCCTTGCTGTGTAATCACAATTGGTTGTTGCATATTTTTCAGTCTCCCTCTTCATCAACCGCAAAAACAAGACTAAGGCTGCACCAATTAAAAAAGGTATGATTTTAATTTTTAAAGCATTGTTAGACTTGAAACTTCACTCATGTGTATATACCGTATAGATTTAAGTTTTTATTGCAAAAATGTCTACCTTACCATTTCGAGTTTTTGTTTTTAACAAAATTTTAGCAATAATCTGAATTTCCTGCTAATAAAAGTTTTCATCATTTCTCATAACATTGTGCAGAGAAGTGGATATTCTCTGCTGCTGTTAATGTTTATATGTTGCTTTTACCAGGAGGAAAGTCTTGAAGGAATTCAGAGCAAAGAAACCGCCCACGAAAGGTAATATTTTGTGGAATGTTTAATGACATAAAAAATAATTTAATCAGCTTTGCATTCATTCTATTTTTTTTTTCAATATTGATACAGAGAGGTAATTGTGATTTGTCAAAAAAGTGTTAAACTCGCTATATTCATCATACATTAGTTAAGGTCAGGGTTTCGTAAACTTTTGTCATCATGAACTCCTGTAACAATTTGTTATGATCTTTTACTAACATCTTGATTGCACCATAACCTAAGTCTAACCTACAGTTTTATACAATGCAATAAATGCATTGACAATTTCATTTATTCTGCCTTTTCGCTTATATATGGCGCTATTGAAACAAATAAATTGACTTGACATGTTTGTTTGTGCAAACCTGTTGGTTTGTTGGTTGTGGTCAAATTTTTATGCAGTGGATAAACAATAACATGTTTAAGGACCCCTTGGTCCCCTGGTGTACGTTATTGAAATGAATTTATGACGGCACTGCAACTAAGTTTGAGTTATTTTAGATAACTTAAATCTTTTTTGATGTACTGTAACTTACAACTACAAGCAATTTTATGTCCATGTACCATTTTCCAGACAGCAAATCAGTCGCTTTTTTACACTGATTTAACGTCTGCAGACGTGGAAAAAACGGCTGAAGACGTCAATTGAAAAAACGACTGGTTTGCTGTCTGGGTTATGTATGCTAAGACAAGACTCGTGGAAATCATAAGATTGAAAAACTTTATTGTTTGTAAAATATGCTGCTTCAACGGCTTTAATTTAATAATTAAAATTGTTTCCATGATTTGTTGTGCAATTTTGTGTCATTTTTCTTTAAAGATTTTATATATTTTTGGCACAGGGAAGTTCAGGCCACGATTCAGATTTCTTCCAACTGTGGAGATTTATCACTGGTACGTACGTCATCGAATCATGCAAATGCACGCGCTAACCGGATAATAACTCTGTTTCTTAATCGACAGCATGCTGTCGGAATTTTTCGCAGTGAAACTGTCATTAGTTTTAACGATTTTTTTCTTGTCACTCGCGTTTGTGAATTACTTTCAATTAAAAGACTGAAATTGTCCGAATTGCAGGGCGATAGACGTAGCAGCTTGGATAGTTGCTTATCGTCGCCAAGAAGCACTTCCTCTTCGACTAGCTTTCCACCTCTTAAGCACTTTCCTACTCCACCTAGTGCCTTTACAGGTAAGCATTTTATAAAGGACTGAACTTTTTTTTATGTAATTTTATTTTAAACTAGCATAATAGGATCAGCCAACACGATCAGTAATACAAAACTTTTGTGTTTTGCCATTAACAACACGTACATTTTGCTAGAAAGTTGTGGCACTGTTTGAGTAGGTGCAACAGTATGGTGTTGGGCACTGTTTTTATTGTATTCATAGTTGTTTAGCTTACGTGGTATCTATGTGGTTTTGTTTAATTAAGGGGCAAGATGCACTGAATGTGTGATGAAATTGGTACCGATGTTTCAAATACAGTTTTTTAATAAAAAAATTAAATTGCTTTCAGCTCCAGCCTAACCAATCAAGGTTCTAATTTTTTTAGGCGGAAAATCTTCCCATAGTCGTGCCATTGATTTTAGTGCTCCTGCTTGTTCAGGAGGAACCCTCAGTCCAACGTCCCAACCTCCTCACCCATCTCCACATCTTCCCACATCTGGTGGCATCCCATCTCCTCTAACCTTCTCTCCATCCCCTTGTCTCCTCACCTTATCTCCATTGCCCCCATCTCCAACCAGAGGAATTTGTGGACCAGGCAAGCAGTGTTTTTCCCCTTCGATGCAAGTCCCTGTATCTTTAGCAAGAGCTACCAGTCGTAGCCCCTCTCCGAGCCCCACGCGACGAACGTTTGTCACGTAAGTTTAATTTTTTCCCACTTTGCTCGCATTGTTTTCTTCAAATGTTGAAGTTAGTCTTCAAGTGCTAATGTGTTTTCTTTAGCTAATTCAGTTCTCGATGCAGTTTCATCACTCTTTTTTGCAGTGTTGACCGTTCCAAGTTGTTTACGCCAGCATTGAATTTGTTGACAGTTGTGCTTTTTCTCATTTCTTTGAAATTTCATTTACATATTGCATGTTGGCAGGCGAAGACGCAGTCAGAGCCCGTGCATAATGCGGCCTAGCGCTCTTGGACCAATCAAAAGAAAATGTAAGTCTCTACCATAGTTCAATGAATTGCAATGACTGTGCAACTAAACTTATGCCGCAAACTAACAAACACAAAGTCCTTTACTACGATGCTGTTGTTGCACGCCTTGATTTTTAGGTTTTATAATATTGAAAGTATTTGGTATTGATAATAATATTTGCTATTCGAACTATTACATCGAACCAATTTTTTCTGTTTCTTTATTAAATTTTTCATAATTGTTTTCATTCGTTTTGGCCTGGCATCAATAAAATCAAATCCTCCATGTTCTTTTGTGTGCAGATGATTCTGATAGCGAAGGAAGTTGCTCTCCAAAGCGGATTTTCCTCAACAATCCGTCCCATGTTGCCCTGTCCGGGGGGTCCGGTGATGCACACATGGCATTGTCCAACATCACCCCTGCCCGAAGCCTAATCCACCGTTCCCACAGGTGAGCCCCAAACATGGCATGGTAAACTTGAATTTGATTGCATTTAAAGTCTGTTTTTTAACTGCGATTTCTTCTCTGCAGTGTTGGATCATGGTAATATATTCACTTGCTGAAAAAAAATGATGTGTGATTATTTTGTACGTACAGTAGTGATATTACTAATCGTTGATTGTAATTTTTAATGACACCCGTTTGTATCACTTATGAAGTTTCTCTAAACCAAAATGAAAAACTTGCTATTATCAGCATATTAAGCTTCTGCAGTTAGACGGCGAAATTATTTTTCTACGGTAAAAAGAGTTGTTGAGAATTACTTTGAAAATGTTACAACTAGTTTGGTAGTATCGAGCAGCCCGAAACAATCAGAGTTACTGCACAGCTGGCCATCACTCATTTCTAGCAGAATACTTCAAGCTGAAAAGTGACTGCACATTTTCGTGATGTCATCCATTCACACGTACTGAGATGCTTTGACTGCTCAAGCATACAAAATGCATGACATTGATTGTATGTCTGCAGACGTTGAATTAATGTAAAATGTTGTTTTGTTAATGCGTCTCAGTCAACATTCCTTTCATCACGTACGTGTCCGTGTGATGCTAGCCTTTATAATTTATGTATTGAATTAACTTCTCACCATTGCCCACCTTTCGAAAGAAACCAATTTTACATTGTTGTGCCATCGCTAGACGTTGAAATGATGTGAAAACAAAAATAGCTGCACTGGAAAATCTGTGACAACAACTTCCTAGTCAGCAACAGAAGCCCTTCCAGCAGTCAGTTTTATTTTTACATCGTTTCAACGTCCACCGGTGCTTCTTCTTCTGCCAGTGAGTGGATTGCCAGTGAGTGGTGGTTTAATTTTAACATTTCTTCGAGAAGATTGAGAACATGTAACCTGAAATTAAACCAATTTTGCTTGTTCAAAAATGTGTTACGTTTGTCTGATGTAAATATCATGTCGAAGATGGTGTTCGAGTGATTTTCATTTGTTTAAACGTTGGTAGCGTCACTACGGCTTGTTATAGATTAGCAGTAGGCTTATTTCCACAACAAGAAGGCACCACCACTCTTTCTAATAAATTGCCTGGTGAACAGGATAATCCAGCTATTAATTTGACTTGTGGTAGTGCAATAGAAAAAAAGTCTTCAAACCCACATCGACTCAGTGCTTCACAAATCTCTCTGAGCAATGATTTGAAGCTTACTGCGTGACTTACATCGACTGAGTCGTTCAAAACTGTAAACTGCTCACGCCGTTCAATTTCCTTGCAAGGGTTTGAGTCACACACCGTTAAGCCATGCATGGTATTTTCCATTCGCAGTTTATCTTCAAGTTCGGTGGACAGCAGTGATCTGTACGTTTCACCCAGTCCTCCTCATCAAGGCCCTACTTTTGTCACTCATCATCATGGCAACCACGCTGTGACTGGGTTGCTGCACCCCCTGCATCACTCATCCAGTCCTATGCACCCCGGTGGAGTCGCAGTGCCGCAAATAACGGTAGGACGGTGAAGTTTTGATTTCTCACTACATTATTGTTAGATTTTGCCATCTCAGTCCGATAATAATAATAATAAGATGGTCAGTTTGTTCTGTCAAACGCATCAAATTATTTTAACGTTGTAACTTTAAATCGGACCTTGTTGTTGACTAAAGGGTATGACCTTGTGTGTTTGGCAGTTGACGAGTAAATGCCATGTTTCATCTCTGGCAAACCAATGTAAGGACATCATGACATTTTAATACATGATCCTCTGGTTTGACAGGAAATGTTTGAAGTACAGCGACTTTCTTGTTGTCAATATGTAGAATCGACGTAGCAAACGCAATACGCATTTGACGCTGTTAGCTTAATCTATAAAATATCAGCAAACAAACTTCCTTTTTTAACATCAATTCAACTTTTACACGTTATTATAATGCAAAAAAATTAATTTTTTTAAGTAGGCGAGCATCCCATTTGATCTTGACTTTCGCTTTTTCAGCTTGACCATCCCAATCGATCGTTGTCGCCTGCTAGTTCGACTTGTTCTTCGTCCTCTTTGGAGGGTTTGCGTGACCTTCCACCTTTGAACTCAACGCGACAAACCTTAGCTGAGAAGAAATCCTAGTCCAGATTGAGGTAAATGAATTTGTAAAAAGTTTTCAGTTTTTATATTGTATTTTTGATTTGAAGCTGAGTGTCTATCATTTTGAAATAATGGCAAACAGCTTCTTTTTACTGCGTATGCAGCTCAATGGTGTATGTCGTCTTCCCTGTATGTACCACCTTATCTATGGTACCACGCTCTCAATCAGATTGAGATTTGCTTGTAACTTGCTGTGGAAAGTTCTTATTCGCCTCTTAGTAAATTAAAATGCCTGATTTTTGATGTTCTTATTTAGCGACTTTGGCATTGTACTTTTTTTTAATGCACACAGTTTAAAAGTTTGCAGACGCTTTTAAAAGTACAGCAAATGACACTGCATGTGAAAAATAATCTTTAGCAGTGTTCACAATCTGAATACGTTTTTGCTGAACAAGACAAAGCACCAACAGTCCCCAGTTGCGGTTCGAAGACAGTAGCCTTTTCTGCCTTCATTCTTCCCATTTTTTTCTCATTTTGTGAGCATTAAAAAACGTTGAATTGCCGTTGCATGTGTCACCTGAGATGTCAATTTGTATAAGCCATGTAGTACACAATTGCGTTTGAAGGAGCGAAACATTGGAACGATCGTTTGTTAAATGCTCGAGGCTTGATAGAACTCAAAGAAGTTTAATCGACGAAATATAATCACTACAGTAAATACCAAAGGTGGACAATAGTCAAAGTACCAAGTTACAGGTCTTTTGTAATCAGTTTCCACGCGAAGAATATGTTTTACCTCATAGACATTTTGGACAAAATTGCGTTAAATCGACGAATAACAAGTTCATTGCTTAATTTATTAATTAATGAATGACCCTACATTGATGGCCAGTCCGTGAAAACATCTTTTATCTTCAGCTAGTCCATACTGCTAAAAGGTTTCCCACCCCTGGCTATGCACAGTCCTAAACACTGCTTGCATTGTCTGATGTCTGTTTTAAAGTCTGTTCAAACATTAACAGATACTTGTTGGTCAAAGACAACCAGTTATCCCATAAACGGTTTCTTTTTACCATCAAGCAACGCTTGGAGAGGTTGAAATGACCCAAAACTTATGGTCTTCGTTGCTGCTGTTTGACTGAGCAAACGCGTTCTTCCGTTACAAACCGTTCATCTTTTTAGAACTCGTCTAATCAACTCGGGTTTAAAACGGTACCTTGGGTCTTACTGTTTATTTTGCTCGCAACATATGGCTGAGAAGAACGCAAAATGATGTTGTTTTTGCATACTAAATTTCTTAAGCCGGTTAAAAACTCAGCCCGTAATAACGATATAAGACGGTAACTTCTTCTGGCGCTGTCTAGAAATAGAGTTTACATGAATTTTAAAAATGACAGATTTTTCTATCTAAGGTGAAACTTTGGTATTTCGTGTGTTAACGCAATCCATTGATTTCGTTATTAGTGCAAAAGAACAGGAACATTTTTGTTGGCTTGATAATGTGTTTGTGTACGCTTGTTGTGGTGCACATAACCGCAACATAGCGATTTGCGTGGTTATCTGCGCATTTTCTCTTTGTGGCGCGGATTTGATTAGAAAGTTAGATTGTGGTTTTCTCGGTCAGTTGATTAAATTTTGTTCATCAACCGCCTGCTGTCTGCAAGCATTTTATTAATTTATGAATGGATTCAATGCCAGTTCTCGCTTTCGGTTCTAGTACTCGTAGGTCTGAGCTCGACTGGAGGTCGGGTCAAATATAGAAATTCTTAAATCTTCTGTAGTTTTAGAGTGTTGCATGCTTATTGCTTAATTCAAGTTCTATGAAACCGTCTGGTTTGATTGTTTCACTTCACTTTATATTAATCCGTCCGGAATTCAAAAGGATGAAATGAGATTAAAACCTTGTGATGCTTTCAAGATGCTAGAACAGCTTGTTTCTGTGTAAAAAAAAAAAAAAAAAAAAAACGGGAAAAAGCTTTTTTTGCTTCTCGAAGCATTCACCCGTGGTTCAACGACTTCGCCAACTTACTTCCCACACTAAAAACATTGTATCAACGTGCGTAGGCGTTTTTTTGTCAATTTTGCTGTCTGGGTTGATGTATGGTGATGACAGCACCACCATAAGTTTTCATTTTTCCTGTGCTGCGACGCCGAGCGCATTTTGTTTAATACTAATTTTACGTAGATTCGACGTTGGTTGACGTTGATGAAAGTCGCAAGCTGAGCAACTTTAGAGAGAAATCTAATTTAAAAAACATGAAATGGTGTACCAGCAAACATCTATTGCATTGGCCCATGATACAAGAGAAGGCTCCGCAAAGCAAATTTAATGCGAACCAACTGATGTACCTAGCTAACGAAATTTTTTCTTTTCACATTGATACAATATCTACAGATGTTGAATCAATATGACCAATTTTGTTTGCCTCACACGGGTGTTGACTTATTCCAAGCTGCTTGTCCTTGGTCTAAACTTATTGCAGAACTTTAATTGATTTGATCTTGATTTGTGTGTGTGTAGCCGTAGGTGTGTTGGTACTTTAAAACGAACAAAACAATGCGCTGTTGATGGGCCCACCATTAATTTAACGACACTTTTCTCATAGTTTCCACCAGTCTAATAATGTCCCTTCGACAATTTCACTGAATTTTCGGCGTAAAGGACATGTCGATTTGAATAGAACCCAGCTACCTGACGTAAAACCAGACTGGCTAAGAAAACAAAGGACATATTGACATGCAAAATTTATGACTGTGTCTGGTTTTATTACACAGTCAGGCTGACTTCTAATGCTAATCAGGCAAACGCATAAAAGCGTATCTGACCTATTTTCTACCAGGTTTAATCAAATTACCAATCTGTGGTAAAAGAAAGAAAAAACTTTATTGCAATGAATTGATTAATTATATACAGCAGGACATCACGGCTTGAGCAATCTTGGCGGACTAATCTTTGTTTTCTAAAATCCGAAACACACTTAATTGTTGACTGCCATTGTTACTCAACCGGCGAATGAATCTCTTTTTACATTGATTCAACATTGGCAGACGTCAAATCAATGAAGTAAAAAACAATAATGTGCCAGCTGGAGAAATATTTTCAACCAGCGATTGTATTTCAAGGCAAGTGTTTTATGGGAAGGTATACTTGAAAGCATGGGTGTTATTTTGCCCGAAAGTGAGTAAGTGTACTCCCCCCAATAAAAGGAAAACCGTCTCTACTTGCCACAGCTGGGGAACTTGTGTTCACCAGTTGTTTGATGTTGTTTTGAGGTCATCGTAAATACAAAGAACAAAGACAACGAAATTAACTTGATAGTCTTTTGTGCTTCCGTAGTATGCAACGTATTTCATGGCTGGCAAACAAAACAAATAAAGAAATTTTACGCCAACTGAACCAAACGAGAACTCTGTTAAAAAGTATGAAAACCAGACAATATAAATTTCTCGGTCAAGCATGGCCACCTGGAGATGCGGGCTGATTTGTCACATTTTGCAGATTTTGATTACAGCTACTGCTAGTGCTTGACTGACATTTTTTGAGATGTTTTTACTTTTTGCGGTTTCCTAATGACAAAAAACTTTTTTGTTGCCTTGGGGAAGCAGCAGCAAATGAGAAAAAGTAAGTTGAAAAACGCAAAATCAGACTGTTATTGAAAATTAACAGTCTGACTAAAATTTACAGAAATCAAATTTTCTTTGATTTTCAACATGTGAGGATGTTAAAACCTATTGTGTCATCTGGGGAAAAGAACAAAGAAAGCGTAAAAATCTAATTTTTAGAAAAATTTATTTAAACGTTCGCCCAAAGTTAGAAAAACCTGGAAATTTCTGCAAAATGTGACAAATCAGGCCATATCTTTAGGTGGCCATGGGTCAAGTAATAAGAAAGCAAAAACTGGAGCACCTCTCTTTAACTTGTAAATTTTTTGGAAAGCGGGCATCTGGCAGATAAAGACAAACTCATCTGAAACAATTTAACGACAAGACAGAAACAATCATCCATGCAGCATATAACGTCACTGGATCTAGCATAATTAAAAATAACGGGTTAAACTATACCCTGGTCTTAAACAATATAAGTGCCTATCGTGCAATTACTTTGTTTTTGGCCTTGCTTTTATATACCCAGTGTGCCAAACCTGAGCTAGTTGCGACAGTGCCAGGTTGTGAACTTCAATGTTACGTTAAAACGACAGAAAATGGTGATGCATGCAAGAAAATTGTACGTAAATGTGTGTTTAAGCTATGTCTGTATGTGTATAGTGTATTTGCAACGTAAAACTTACACAAGCGTATTCGCTCTAAAGCCTGTTAAGAAAGTTATATCATCATTTTCAACCTGTGGTAGGCTGGTAGCCCACTGCGGACCGAAGGCTTTTCCCAGACTGCAAAATCCGCCATTTTTACATTGATTTAACGTCCGCAGACTGAATCAATGCTGTCTGGGGTGTTTTTGTATACCAGTTTGTTGTTCCACATTCTTTGTCATCTCGCCTCTCCAACTCCGTCTCTCCATTTGCTTTCACAGGGTATCCAAGTTGTTAATTTGTTAATCCAACTGTTGTAGTTAAAATATCCAGATTAGAGGGTTTAAAATATCACATGATGTAATCTTCTTACTTTTTATTTTCCTCTCTGGTTTGAAACTAAACATAGCGTTTCACGCCATCGTACAGGACGCTCTGACACCGTCGGCAAAATTTGCAATGTTCAAATGTTTTTTGTTTTTTTTAAGACACCGTTTACTTTCGTTTTCGGTGGAGGTGATTTATAGAAGTGAATAGTTTGACGTTGCACTAAATCTTCCTTATTTTTTCATTGTTTCAGCGTCTTCAGCAAGCTCATCATCATTTGATGGAAAAGGCGAACGAAAAGCGACTTTCCTGTTTTTCCAAAAATGTCATTCAAAACATCTCAGCGATAGAAATACTTGAAGAAGAACTAAAAGCACACCGTACCACGTTTCAACTGACACAACGACGCTCGATAATTCACAGCTGTTTCAGATCCGATTTGTCTTTTTGGCAAATTTCTCAATACACGTCCATTGTCGCTGTTGGGACATTTTTTTTCATATCTCTCCCCAATTAACAAATCAAAATATGTTTTTACATTAATTTAACGAGTCCAGACGTTAAATCTCTGTACAAAAGACCTGGCTTGCCGACTGGGTGGTATGCACGATTGGACGTCATTGAGAATGTTGAAGTTCGTTGCTGACAGCACAAAACTGAGTCTTTGCCACACGGCCGCCATGGCAGCGTTGTAGACCATGCTAAAGCAGGCTAGGTACTTGCAGTCAAAGTAAAGTACAGTATTGATAAGGGCCACATTATGCGAAATAGCGCCGTCTAGCGCTTTATTATTTTTACAGTCGACTGCCGGTGTGCATTCAATTGGATGTTTTACTGGTGAAAATGAGCCATCACTTCAGGCTCGTGCAAACGCCGTTTGTTATTAGTGTTTTTTTTCCTTTTCATTTCCCCATTTCGCAAAATGTGTTGTGTGATTTGTAGTTAGACATCAAAAAGATGTAAAACTGAATGTTAGTATTTTTCTGTCTATTTTGTTTATTTTTTGTTTCAGTTGATTGAATTCTATTTTTACAGCTTTCTGCTTTGTTTTAAGCCACTCATTGTAACGTTTATTCATATTGTAAGACAATGAAACTAAACGTAGCGTTTCTTAATCGCATTGATGCTGCAAGCCAGTTTGTTACGGAGGTCTGACATCAAGTAATGCTGAATCAACATGAAGATGAAGAAATCCCTTTCAAATTTTGACAATGAAACTTCATTACAACTATTGCAATGAATCAGTTTTTTTCATTTACCCAGTTGGCAAAATTCACATTTTTTACATTGATTCAACATCTGCAGACGTTCAATCAATGCAAAATGGTCGGATTTGCCAATCGGGTAGTGAGATGCTGATTGGATGCTCCTCAAATTGTACTTTGCAAATTGAATTGATTGTAGCTTGCAGCGCTTGAGAAGAAACTACAACTGCCAATTATTCTTGATTTGACCTTTCGGGAGCGGGATGTGACTTGTAGCAGGGGAGGGGTGGGAACAGTTGAAATGTGCTCACTCTACACATTTTCAATGCAAGTGCTATCCCAGACAACAAAATCCGTCATTTTTACATTGATTCAACGTCAACAGACGTAAAAACGACGGGTTTTGCTGCCTGAGATGTAATTTATTCTAAACATCAGATGGACTATTTGACTACTTTTCCTGCTACACAATGTTAACGTCGATTCACTGTCAACATGTCATAAATTTGTCTATTTTACGCTGGTTCAACGTCTTAATGTAAGGCGATGCTACGATAATACCCAACAAGCTGTTTAATTACATTAATAAGGTAACTGATTTTCTCACCCCTGACAGCTCAAGTTGCGCACTTCACATTTAAACGTTTGGAAGAAATAGCAACTTTTGCTACCTCCGTGGCTTCCTGCTTTGGCGTAGCAGTTAACTAGCTTTAACATTGTTCTTTTAATTTTGTATTGGTGTTGAAATACTTTGAAGGGTTAGTCCAGTAAAGCAGCCACGAAAAATTGGACAAAATTTGGTATTTTACACAAATAACCGTCATCGCTTTCTCTCGGTGAATTGGATTAACTGCTGATTGTATGCAATATCTGTTCTGTTGCTTCCCAGACAGCTAATCAATCGTTTTTTTACATTGATTCTAACGTCTGAAGACGTTAAATCAATGTAAAAAACGATTGATTTGCTCTTTCGCTTTGAAGGTGTTGTTAATTTTTTTTTACTGTTAAATCGTTATACTTTGTCCCCACCAACATCTTTAGCATCCAACTGCTGTCTATATTTTGTTTGTTGGCGTCAATACTACCAATGCAACCCAGTGTCGAATTGAAACTGATATTTTTTGCGTTGTTTCAACGCTCTCACAACGCGATTGGAATGTTATCGCGGAAGTGCTCATCTAAGTGAGAATGCCGGGCTTCTTCCATTTTCATGTCGTTGCTTTGTGTTCTGACGGTTTCAGTTACATCAATTTGCGTCACCAGAATGTAATTTTTTTCTACTGTGTTGTGCATGCTGGTCTAGCACAATAAATGTACAAAATATCCGACTATATTTACTGTGCTGTACAATAACCAGCAAACTTATTAGCAAAAGCTTCTGATGTTTCCGACATTTTTTACTTTTTTAAAGAAAATTAAAATTTGACCGAAACTTTTTTGACAGACTTAGTATTCTAGCCCTTGGTAAATATCTAACAGCCGTAAATAATCAGAAACACACAATACAGTAGGCTATTATATATTTTTTTTGTCGCAATGAAATTTACGAAAGGCAACTTCGATCACTTGTCAATACAAAAATAGCATAGCCCAGCGTATGCCTAAATAACATAAATGATGTTTTTACGGGCATCCGCATATTGCTAGTTTTGGGGACTTGTTCTGTGTTGCCCATTGCATGTGCACCTTCAGATTTCGCTGAATAAATGCTTTTCAGCTGGTAAATTTTTTAGTTAATTGAATTAAGTTGAATCTCACCGTCCTTGCAACGATGGCAGCATTTGCAACATCATTACCGTTGTATTTCACGTTGTTTTCAAATAAATGTTGTCTTTACGAAGAGCGTTCATTTGAAGGAAAAAATGGGGTATGGCCTGAAAACGAAATGCCAACGTGAAATCATTCAACCCGCTCCCCTGTCAAATCTAAGCTTTGTAAAGTAGAGTTGTAGAAAGCATGTGAGAGCATCACTATCAGCAGCTTTGACATTCTGCTGGCAAACTAGTTATTGACGTGACATCCACTGGTGAGTTTGAGGGATAGCCTACCAGCGAAATAACTTTGATAGCCTATAAAGTAGACCTGGGTTATATCAATAACTTAAACAAAAATGAAATTAAACACGAGTCATCTCATCCGTGACATTGAATTTGTAAACTCGCGTTCCTGGCCTCTTAACGATGCATAAAGTTGCTGACTTAAATCAGCCGTCATATCCTTTTCTCATTTGAAAGACTTTGGCATTTATGACCATACGTTTAACGTAGGGTATTGCGTTTTACTGGCTGTTTTATTTACCAGTCAATATTAACAAAACACACGTTGGCCAGTTTTACAAACGTGTTGATGGCGATGTGAAATGCACGTCCACATTGGATGAGGTCAAAATTATCAACAGACTCTTAGACGATGGCATGCATGGAGATGAAAGAAAATGGCTACAAAACATTTGATATACAGTAATCAGACACCAAAAGCATTGACATGCGTAGTTAATGAGGATTTCTACAAAAATTAAATCGTGCGATGAATGGAAACAAAAGTGCATGAGAGTAGTGATGTATTTGGCTGCTTTTACCAGCCGAAACTATGACATTTGTTTATGATAGGCTACGATGAAAAAATCATTTCAAACATCAAGCTAGGCCTAGGCTGCTTGTCTTCAAACAAAGTAAAAATTCCTTAGTTTTTCTAACTACCAGTATGCCAAAAAATGCAATTAGTTGTTTCCCACACATCAAAAGTTTATTTCGTGGACAGTGGACTTCAGATAACCTGATATCGGAAACGTTGACAGAGTGAATCTCGCTTTAACGGAAAAAAGCAAAAATGATTTCATTAAATCAAAACTTTCCAAAATAATGACGTCATTATCATGTGACCGTGCTCCAGTTTGACATTGAGAGAGTTGCCAATTTGACGATTATTGGTTACCTTTAGGTGGTTCTTCGTACAACATGTAGAATTGTAGATGAATGTTAAAATATCATAAAAACAAAGTCTCAGTACCCGTGAAATATTATCTAAATTCAACTCAAGTAAAATTCTTTCTACCAATAGTTAAAAGAAAAAATTGATATTTTTCGGACACACGACACTGCAGCACTTTATTCGACGTTTGGTTTTGAATTTTTATCGCCTGCCTGACAAAGCCTTGATAGGTTAGTTTTAGTAGTTTCACATACTTGTAGAGGTTTTTGACGCAGGGCCGGTTACCGAGATTGGCAGAGTGAAGTTTCCGATATTTTGTTGAAGAGTTGTTGCCAGGGAATTATTTCATTCACTAGATGCCGCTATATAGAAAGCAGTCCTTGAATTGCGGAAGCAGTTTTTCCGCTCCTTTTTCAGTTGTGTCTCATCAAAACTCTGAAGGCATTCTAAAACAATTGGGAAAAGTTGTCTCAACAAATATTTTTTCCTTCACTGCTTTCAGCTCTCTGTTGTGTTGCACATGTGTCATTTGCTGTGGACTGCATGCTGTTGGAAATGACATAAAATATAAAAAGATTATTATTATTTATGGCTGCCTGTGTTGATTTTATTTTGCTGTGGAATCTTAAAATTTTACTATTTGAAAATATTAAGATTGAAATATTTAAAAGTAAAATGTGCATAACATATAGTCATGTTTAATTAGTTAACCGGTTTTAAACAATTTGAAAAGTGCAACGTCGGTTGCATATGGCAACACTGAAACAATCGTTGAATTTATTTAAAAAGTGGCGAGCATCGAGCATGACGTTTTGCTGTTGTTTACAATTTTTTTCAGCCTGAGTTTGAGTATCTGGTTTGGTTTAGTTTTGAATCACTATTCTCGGACTGACAAAACCTTAATAGGTTATTCCTGGTAGTTTTGCATAGCCTACTTGTGAAGGCTGTTGGCGCAGGGCCGGTGTAACGGTCCAGGAGTTACTGCGGTCTGAAAGTTACCGTAACTTCTGGACCGCATATACGCGGTCTGAAAGTTACTGCCAGTCCAGAAGTTACTAAAACATGGTTGTCAGATTTGACGCTTGAAGCAGATTTGTATTAATGATTTTAACATTGCAAACATGTTAAACTTGAAGACTTATCCACCATTCCATTGCATCTAATAGGCTACAGGCCTTAATACATCGTGCAAAGTTTGCATTTGATGGCTGACTTGTTAGCCGCTTGTCTTGAGTTGTAGTTGACGAACATAGTCTTTGACTATATTTATGTATTTCATGAAAGTTAACATCAAAGTTTTCTAGTGAATGAAGCACTGAGCCTATTTTTGGTCTGGTTTTTCATAACTACCGTTTAAAAAAAAAAATAAAGTAACTTAGGCTACATGTAGGCTAGGCCAACCGGTAGTCAAAACTCCGTCAACCTTCAGTAAGTATCACAGTCTCACACGTGGGGAAGGCTTTAACTTTTACGAAAGTGTTGAGCACTTTGAAATTCCAATGAATTTCCGTTGGATTCCCATCAAAAACACGTGGCACGAAACTAAAAGTCAAGAATAATGGTTTTGTGGTGAGAATATTTATCCTTGGGATTGATCTTTCGCATAGCCTAATTGCATAAGGTTTAATTTACTAATCAAGTGAAGTGTAAGCTGCAGAATTTTAATTGCAGTTAAAAAACAGTTTTAACTGCAAAATTTTCAATCCATTTACAAGTTTTCCCAAACAAATTTCGAAAAAGCACATCCACTTACAATAGCAGTAACTTTTGGACTGCTTCTGCGGCGTTGCAGTATGGAAGTTACTGTCAGTCCAGGAGTTACCAGGGGAGCCCGGCGTTTTCGCAAACGATAAAAAGCGGCAATTGTTTTAACTAAGTGTAATGAATTCATTACTCTCAAACTAATGCAAGCTTTTCAGTTAACATTACAAAATACTTATAATTATTAATCTGACCATTTGAGAGGTTAAAAATTTATTTATTTTTCAAAACAAAATTCAATAAAATTTAAATGAAATATTTGGCAACCCTGGTAACTTTTGGCCTGCAGTAACTCTTGGACTGCTACACCGGTTACCGAGATTAACAGAGTGAAATTTCCGATTGTTGAAGTCTTGTTGCTGGGGAATTTATTCCATCCATTAGGTGCCGCTGAATGGAGAGCAGTCCTTAAAATGCGTTGCTTAAGCACACACCCCGAGAGTCGAACCGGCGCCGCTTGATCTTGAAGTTTTTCGTTCACGAAGTCACGCGCTATAAAATTGTATTTAAGTTTTTCTCGTACATATGTTACCTTGCATAGTCAAAAGCCAGTGTTTGGTTACTAAAATCAATAACAAGTTATTATTTTTAGTTTTTTACGGATATATTGTTGACCTCGCGAAAGTTAAATTAGCCAAAGCTACCAGTTTTCGTATCCCAGTACTTTGTTAACGTCTTAAAGAGATTTTGATTGTCAGCTTTCAAAACCATATTCTTGCAGCTGTACAATCTTTTGTAATAGCAATGGCTGGATTTAGTGCAGCCAATGTACCTCCTGCATATGATGCCACAGCCCCACAAAGCTGGAACAATAGCCAGCCAGTTATGACTATTGAACTTGGTATTTCTGCCAGGTATGTATCATAGGCTATCATTTTATTTTTGTTGTACCGTACCTACTGGATAAAAAAATAAACTTGATTGATTTCAAAAGATTATTCCAACAATCAATCATAGCATCCCACTACTTGTGTTGTAGTTATGCAATAAACTTTTTTTTCTGACAAATCAACATGACATTTAATCAATAATGTAAGATTATTTGGGCTGATTTGATATCTTGATAACTTATTTGCATCTCAGTTTAAAGGTGGCTGATAGTAACTCTTTTAATCAATTCTACTTTTTCTGTTTATAACAACTCATGTGTGTACCTCATTTATTTTACACTTCATTTGAAAAACCTTGAAAACTTAATTAATCAGTGTTTCTAAAATCGTTCCTGTGAGAGATTCTCAGCTGTGCCTTGAAACTTCGTTCAAGAGTTTGAATAGCCCACACACTATTCATCACAGATAACCAATAGTTGTATTTGTCGATATTTGTGCATTTCCTTCCTAATGTAGGAAGTGTGGTTGTCACGTTTGTAAACAGGCACATCAATCGCATTAACATTTACAAGTTGCAGAACAAAATTTTTCAAAGCAACTTGTTTTTGTATTAACTGTGTTACAAAATTTTTCATTGTGCTGTGCAAATTGAAAAAGTTGCAACGAAAAGACATGCAGTACAACAAAATTAAAATTATATATATGTATAGCATGTTATGATGCTATGCCACTAGTTTTTAAATTTATTTCCACATTTTATCCTTCTTGTCAGTTTGTATTGTTCTTGATTGAAACAGCATTATGTTCTTGACAATATATACAATTTTCAGCTTTCGCTATAACTGCATTCCACATAAATCCTGTCATGATATGATTATAAGACACTCAGTCAATGGAAATTGTACAGTCTATGGAAATTGTACAACTGCTAATGAATGACATACTGTGTTCAATTGTTCATCTCTATAAACAAGCCTTTGGCAATTCCTGTACCACTGACAAGGCATGGTGCAAACAAGCAACTAGATCTCATGCTATCGTATCGTACTTTGTTTTACAGTGTTTGCTAAACCATATCTTTTTATTAAATATAATATTGTTCTATCTCAGAAACCTCATTGATGCTGATGTATTTTCAAAGTCTGACCCAAGTACGTATTCTGCTTTTCTATAAAACTTGGTCCACTGATGTTAAGATATTGGTTTTTATAATTTGTTTTAGTTTGATTGTTTACAAGGGTGCTAAACTTTGGCATTGACAAATAAGTTGAATGCTTTGTTGAATTCAACATAAATTGTGGTACTTTTGATTTATTTTGACGTTTTTGCTCAAACTTTTTTGTAAATCAAGTTTTGATTCTTCAGTCACTTTCTGGTCTACCTGAAACTCTAAAATAATAATGTCATAAATGTACCATATGTATAATTAAATGAAAAGATATTCGTTTCTAAAAAGATGATTTGTTGTTGATTGTGAAAAATATCAAGTCAACTATATATACTTCATTATATACTTCAGGCAAATCAGTGGCGTAGCCAAAGGGGGGGGTTTTGGGGGTTACAACCCCCCCCCCCTTTGGCACGCGTGTGACGTCACGATATTGAGAATGATGCTTTCAGTCTAAAAAAAATTGCTTAATTTTAAACAAAATTGCATTAAAAGAGCAAGTATTGCCAATACCAAACATCTTAGCCAGGAATTAGCAACAAGAAAACATAGAAACTTGGCTTTATTTCCGAAAAATGCCGAAGAAAGGAATTGGAATTGCAATATGAAAGGAATTGCAATATGAGTGTGAGCAATGAGCATACAGACACAGTATTATGCTGTATGTATTTTAAGAGTATCTCATACTGTTATTTTGCAACACTGTTAAGTATTACTGTTACAAATATTAACAAATATTGTATGTGCTGTTACAAATATTAACTGTATGTGGAATAAGAAAAAGTTTTCTTTTCATAAAATTAACAAATGGATTATAGGCTACAAAGTATCGTAGTCCCAATAGTATATACTATACTATAAATCCTATTTTTAGTAGACTCTTTAATAATAGTATTGTGTTTTATGTAGGCAAAGGGCCTAAGAGTGAACATGGGTAAGACCAAAATAATGATCTCTGGCATCAACCAGAACTCCCTAAGAAGATCAGGAAAGCACCCTTGCTCGGTATGCCTAAGTGGAACCGGTAGCAACTCTATCTTCTGCACCAATTGCTCCCACTGGGTCCACAAAAAGTGTAGTGGAATTAAAGGGTCACTCAGACCGGACCCACACTACTCATGCCCACGCTGTCAGGGCACAGCAAGACCAATAGATGGCAGGCCGGTAAGCGAGGTTGAGATTGAAGGTGGCACACTTGACGTGGTAGCTGACTTCTGCTACCTTGGTGATACCATGTCTTCTGGAGGGGGGTGTGAGCATGCGGCTATAACTCGGTGCAAGTCAGCCTGGAAAAAGTTTAGAGAACTTCTCCCTATCCTCACAAGCAAGCAACTTCCTGCTGCAACCAGAGGACAAGTTTACTCCAGTTGTGTGAGGAGTGTCATGCTCTATGGCTCTGAAACGTGGGCTACTTTAGCAAGCACCGTCAAGCGCCTACAACGTAATGACAGAGCGATGGTAAGATGGACCTGTCTGGTCGGGCCTGAGGACAACATCCGGTTTGAGACTCTGCTATCAAAGCTCAAATTAAAAGACATCAGTGAAGTTCTCCAATTAGGCAGACTGAGATGGCTTGGTCACGTTGAGCGCAGCTCAAGCTGGATCTCACAGGTCAGATGTGTCAACATCGCAGCACAGCGGGGTCAAGGTAGACCAAAACTTTCTTGGGAAGAACTTGTAAAACGTGACCTTGTAGCCCTGAACATGGACTCTGCCAACCCAATAAATCGCGAAGTGTGGAGGGGAAGACTTCGTTCTCGACAGACAGACAGGCCACACCCTCGACAATGAGGATTAATTCATGGCCTGTATAATCTAAATTGGTTGATGATGATGATGATGATGTTTTATGTGCTTTTGTTTTTACTTTCCTTGCAGTGGTTGTCATGTACACGCAAGCAATGGGATCAAAAGAATGGAGAGAGGTAAGGTTTTTTATTTGATTGTAGATTTATAGTTTTTGTATTTCTGTTCAGTTTTTTGATTTTTTTTTTTGACAAAATCTTCGTGCAAAGGTACATGAGAAAGAACACATACCTTAATATGAAGTGATAGGTGAACTTCCGATTTTACACACATTTTAAGTTGTTGTGTCATTAGAAATTAAAAGACGGGTATTGATATCACATTGTACGGTAATAAATACTGCACAACCTGATTTGAATTTTTGCAAGGTGTAATTCAACTCATATTTCTTCAACATTCTATTTCACAGTTTGGAAGAACTGAGGCCATAATGAACACCCTGAATCCTGATTTTGTTAAAAAGTTTGAAATGGATTACTTTTTTGAAGAGCGGCAAGTTATCCGATTTGATGTGTAAGTCATCTTGATGCTTTGTTCCTCTTTATGTATTTATGTTTTTAAACTGACGTAGTAGGCCAATGCCTTGCCCCAAAAACATATGTATGAACCGAAGCAAATGGTTTTGCAAAATGCTTTACCACAGTTTATTTTTCGTATTTGCAGGTATGACATCGACTCAAAGAGCAGGGACCTGTCAAAGCATGTATGTTGAAATGCTACGTGCTTTTTATCATTATGTCATCATAGTAATATTTTGAATTTGATCAAACCTATCATAATATTTCGTTTCAGCCGGAATTATAGTGATGCATAAACTGATAGTTTTTTTTCTCATCCATTGCGGTACGAGTTATGTTAATTCTTTTTATAACAATGTGTCAGTGATGATGTTTTCCAATATTAATGAACGTTAAGACCTAAAACTAGTTTTGTTTTTGAAGGTGGTAAACTGTATATTGATGATAAATCACCACTGTTTGTAAACTGCGTTGTTTTTATTGCTTTCTTGTTGTTTGTGTCTAACTGTCTATAGTGCTCATTTAAATGGTGGTTTACACCTCCTTTTAACATCAAGCACAGGCTTTGTTAGTTTGTGACGTCACTCACTTCTTTATCGTAGTTGCAATAAAGTTTTTTTTAAACTTAAAAGCAAAACAAACCTTTTAAAGGAAATGCGAAATTTTATTTTTACACCCATACTATTTCGTTTGATTATGCTATGGACACGCACGAGGATCACAGGAAGCCAGCTCGAATTCAAATTGCGTAGTCTCTTCTCCATTTCTTTAAAGGTTTTCTATAATTTTCTCACAGGAACAAAACTTTTGTTCTTTGTTGAAGCAAAATGTATTGTTCATTTTTTGTTTGGTTTAGAACAGAATTTCCTTGTGGATGGTTTCGTTCCAAGTATCCCTAGTCGCCAATAAAAATACGTTTCGAAATTCCATAACTTATTTTTCTGTTTGCAGGATTTTCTTGGCCAAGCAGTCTGCTCTTTGGGAGAAATTGTTGGAAGCACTGGAAGCAAATACGAAGTTAGATTAACGTAAGGAATTAAATAAAATAATTGGAAACTCTGATTTTAAACCAATATCTTCAATAGTGGAATCTGTTAACGCACCCTGCAAAGCATAGTTGTGTCAATTTTTTTTTTGTAGTACAAAGAATGAGAAAACAGACTAAAGCATATTTTTCAAATCTTTTGTTGTAATTCTCTATTTAAAAATGAACTTTCAGCTTATATGAGCAACCTTATTCGACTGAAAGGTTTCATTTCTAAAAAAGAAAAGTTGAAAAAGCAAATGAGTTTAAAGTTTACTTATTCAGAAAAACTTTTATGTAAGAGACTTCGCCAGAGTGGTTTCATTGTTGAACCGTAAATGCAGAGTAGATCAATTTTCACTTGCTTGACAATGGCTAGAAGCGTTCGAAGTTTTGTTTTCTGCTTTAGCCTGAATATACATAATAGTGTGGTGTTGCTTGGATTCGTTTATCTACACTACAGTATATTCAACTGCATGAAAGACCACCATTCGTCCGTAAACCTGCAAAGTTTATTCAAGGTAAAGGATTTTACCGAAACAAATCGCAAGAAATTCAAACGCAAAACAATGTCTTTTTTCTGTACTTTTCCGAGAGCTGTATTTAGTTGCCTTAGGCCCTTACGGTTCCCGCAAAAACGCTGTTTGTTTTTTTCAGTGGAACGCGCACACCAAACAACGGCAGACTCATTATATCAGCCGAAGAGCTGGACTCCTGCAAGGATGTTATCTCGCTCAAGTTCTGTGGTAGAAAGTTAGACAAAAAGGATTTCTTCGGCAAATCGGATCCTTTCATGGTATTTTTGCGCTGCAACGAAGACAACAGGTGAAGGGAACACAAAACAGAGCCAGACTGCAAAATCCGCCATTTTTGCATTGATTCAACGTCTGCAGACGTTAGATCAATGTAAAAAATGGCGGATTTTGTGGTCTGGAATAGTTTCGCCTAGTGATCGTAGTTATTCAACTGCCAACTTATTCAATCTTGTTTTTAAGTCTTTAACTGTTTGATCAATCCAACTCATTGCCACACGAAAGAGAAAGTTTAATTTTCTAAATGCAGTGGTAAACTTTCTGCGAGTTGTAACGAATTTATTTATCATTTGTTTATTTATAGCTTTACCGTTTGTCACAAGACAGAAGTAAAAATGGTTACCCTTAACCCAGATTGGAAGGCATTTGAGGTACCAGTGCGTAAACTCTGCAATGGTGATCATGAACGGGTCATAAAGGTCGAGGTTTACGATTGGGACAGAGATGGGGGGTATGTATTCGAATCGTGGCCTACGTTTGAAATCAATACTTTTCACACATGAAATTAATTTTACGCGTTTTCATACTAAAAAAGACAAGCCATTTAGAATTTCCTGTTTTCCATAAACGTTTTGTCGAATTCGGAATGGTGGCTGTTCGCCATGATGTTTTTTGTGCAATACTGCATCTTCACGCTTGTATGGTCTTAACACATTTCCTTTTCCAAATCTTCTTCTGTATTCTAGTCATGACTTGATTGGCGTCTTCACCACCTCGATATCGAGACTACTTAGAGGTCCAGGAGTGGACAATGTTTACGAGGTGAGACGTTGAAAACAGCTATGTCCATCTATGTTGTTTTAATCACATGATGAAGAGGTGAAATATTTACCGGATGAAACGTTGAGAACAAAGCATGTTGTTGGTTCGAAGTCTTCATCAAGAACAACATATATTTTTAACTTAAACTTTAATTCAGTAAAAAAAAAATAACATTGCTTTTGCTTTAACCGCTTTGAAAACGTTATTTCATGTCAAAAAATTGCGATTAGCCTGACTTTTTTTTAAAAAGCCAGCATATCTAAGAATATGCTATTGATTTCAGTGCATCAGCCCAAAGAAAAAGGCAAAAAAGAAGAAATATAAAAATTCCGGGATCATTACGCTAACAAACGTTTCAATGCGGAAGCAACACACGTTTCTCGACTACATCAGAGGCGGGTGGGTACAACATGAACTATAAGGTTACGATAGCGCATGTAAAAAGGCGAAGTGCAATTTAGTCATAATAAGTTGGTTAATATCTCAAATTTTTGTGAGAATATACATTGCCTTGAAAACGAAGAAAAGGAGTAGTGTAAGGCTATATTAGTTCACCAAACTTTTTTGACAAAGATTCATCATTGACAACAGGTTTATAAATTGTGCTTGCTTCACATTTTCAGCACCGAATTAAACTTCGTAGTTGCCATTGACTTTACCGCATCCAATGGGAATCCGCAGCAGCCATCTTCATTGCACTATATTCATCCGCAGGTACCCAACCAATACACGCTGGCCATACAGGTGAGAAACGAACGAACCCAGACAGCAAATCAACCGTACGTCTGCAGAGTTTGAATCAATGTAAAAATGGTTGATTTGCTGTCTGTACCATCACACTTTCTTCCCAGTCATTACACTTTCTTTCTAGTACCATTGCACAATGCATATACGTCCGTGTTTTGTCCTTGTCCACCTGCCTTGATGTGTCGTTTTTTTATATTTTTGCTTTTCTAACTGGCATTTCTGTAGCTGTGATATGTTTACTGTAAATGTGTATTTCATATTGTAAGATTGTAATCATATAAGTTTTTTACTGAGAAAACTTCTTATAAATCTGCGGTGCCGTAGCTTTATTTGAAAACTTGAAATTCCGCTTTGCATGTCAGCGCTTGCATGAATGTTTTAAAACGATTTGGCCATGTTTTGTAGATTGCCGTTGATTTTACATAACTTAACGTATATTTCAGGCCGTCGGCAGCATTATCCAGGATTATGATTCTGACAAACTTTTTCCCACATTTGGTTTCGGCGCAAGACTGCCACCTGCCGGTCATGTTTCTCACCAATTTGCCGTAGTGAGTATGTTTTTTTTTAATAGCGTTCGGTATTGTACACTGTACAGGTTGAAAATTCTACTGTCTTATTTGCATGACATTTACTGGCTGCTATACTTGTCGAAAACACACTACCCAGACAACAAATCAACCGTGTTTTACATTGATTCAACGTCTGCAACAATTACAAATGTTTCATGTGAACAAGAAACGTTGTTTGTGGTTGAAATGAACTTTGGCAGTTTCACTCACAAGAAAAAAGTTATTCTTCGATTGTCCGATTGGTTTCACGAATTGTCGCACTATCATACGGTGGCTTCCCCTTTCTATCAATGCCGTTTGATCTATTGACAATAACTAAAAATATCGATTGATGTTCAACTGTAATGTTTTGCTTTTTGAAAGAGACCTTGCTGTGTCTTTACCCTTTTAAAGAAAACTTTGCCCTAAAGATTTTAAAAAGTAGAGAGACCAAAAATGAAAACAAAAACTTCCAAAACTAAAAATACCGATCAATGATAAACTGCGATCTTTTTTTTTAAATGGTGAACTTGATGTGTTTTTGTGTCTTCAAAAGAAAATTTGTAAAGAGAACTGCATTTGACGGTTGCGACAGACGCCGCTTTGCGCGTTATTAGAATCGGTCTAGCCGACTGGAACACTAAATGCAAGTTGTTTCCACGTTGTAGAGTAGGTAAATTTAACTTTCAATGAACGATGCCTAAATGCGCTTTACTGTCCAATTTTCTTCAATAATTTATGGCTTTATTGCACTTACTAAAATATTTACCCACTTAAAATTCAAAAGCGCAATTAAATGAAAATGAGGTTGTAACACGGTTACAATTGTGTGTAAACTGTTGTCTGAAAGCAAAGCCCAGACAATAAAATCCGTCATTTTTACATTGATTCAACGTCAACAGACGTTGAATCAATGTGAAAACGACGGATTTTGCAGTCTGGGAGCCCTGCAACAACATAAATTATTTCAGGCAGAAACTGCCAGCTTTTACCGTTTATTCGTCAGATTGATCATCGTAGATGCTTGTTGTTAAAAATTAACTCGGCGTGAATCGATGTAGAGCTCATTGGTAAAACTGCATTTTCATTTCTCAACATAGCAACGAAAACCTCGTGCTACTGTAATTTTGAAAACGTGCTAAATTCAAACAAACCTTAGATTCAAAGGTCATCAGTTGAATGTTGAAAAATGAGCAAAGAACATCGGAGAGTTGTAGTTAGCATGATGTGTTTAGTAACTTTGAAATATCGTACAAATAGCTGAGTTGGCTTTGCGGTCAGTATCATTTAATGCTCCAGCCGTCAACGGTAACCATTGATAATAAAATTCAAAATAAACGTCTCAAATAATGATTTCAAATCCTTGTCAATTCGATTCCGCTTTGTAAAAGTATTTCTATGATAAATTGCAGTCAACCGGTCACCAGAAGATAGAATGACTTTTTCAACCATCTAGTTTTCATTACATTACGTACTCTCCCTGCAACGAATTTTCACACGGCTACAAACTTATGGCGGTATGACGTAATAATCTACGTCATACAAATACTTGAAGAAACTAGTTAGTACTTAAAGTAAATATTGCACGGTGATTAAGATAGACTACAAAAGTATGTTGGTTGCAATAGACATTGACATCAAACGTACACATAAAGTCCTGAACGTTTAGAAATCTTTCTGCTCCCACCAGGGGCATTTCTTCCCTTCTTCATCGCTGTCATAATATCGTTTTTGCAATCTTGATGGCGTCTGGAAATTTCGGCGTGTTTCAAAATTTTAAAGCTTACTCCTATAATGCCAACCAAAATCAACCCCGCTCCAATGAGTACCATCGGTACCAGAGGCATGTTTGCGACAAACAAGCCTGACATGATCAGTACAAGGCCTGCTAGTAAGCAGATATATTTCAAGAAGGGTCGGAAGCATCTGGTTACTCCTTCACCAAATCTTTCGAACCGGTTTTCGAATCGAAGCATTTTGACCGCCCTCTTGCGTTGTTTTTCTGCTTTCTTTTTGTTGACCTTAAAACTTTTGTGAAGTCTTTTTGTTCTCTTTCTTTCCAGCTTTGCTCGTTTTTGTTCCTCTTTAAATTGCTTCATTGTTGATTTTCTTTTCAGTTTTGCTTCTTTCTTTGAATTCTTAGATTGTTTTGTATTCATTTTTGAGCTTTTTTTATCGCAGAGTTGCTTTTTTTGTCCTCCTGAGTTTTGCACTAGTCCAGCGTCGTTGTTCCTCAAGCCTGCGTGAACATGTTTTGAAACTGTGCTGACACTTGTCTTAGTTGAAACTGTGCAAACGTCACTCTTGCGGCCGTTTCTATCCCTTTCTGACTTGTGTTTGTTGAACAGGACTGAAGAAAAGCTAGAATCAGCCCATTTTTCTCCTGATTTTTGTGCTTGTTTCTTTTTATTGTTTCCAAGAAATTGCTCCCATTTCATGTCGTAATATGCGTCAGACCTTACGTTTTGAAATTTCTGCTTTGCAACTTTTTTTGAAGAGGAATTTAACTTCTCACCGCTTCCACTTACTTCGTTTGAAGGTGTTAAGACCGGTTTTGAACCAGTTTGTTCCAGTGCGCTTTCATCGTTTAAAATTTTGCGTTGTGCAATGTAAGGTTTTGCCATAAATTTCAGGTTTTCTTTAGCTCGTCTGATTTCGTTTGCTTCTCGAATACATCTCATTGTCTGATTGTACCTCTCCATTGCATTTTCAGCACCAGAAGACATTTTTGTCTTGCTTCCACAGCCTCCCCTCTAGCATGCCATGCTTTAATAAATGAGCTATAAGTTGACTCCGCACCTTTTGAAGTTAGACATGTACTTCCTGAATCTTGCCAGCTTTATCGAAATTCATATGCTGTTGTTTTTATTTTCCAACAATTTTCGCTTTGTGCATTTACCGATGTACATCAGGTACATATAGTGGACTGATAACTATTCCCAGTTACCAGAACTGTTATATTCAGTGATAACTTTCTTCATGACCCAACCATGCCGGGTGCAATCTTTTAACTGTGTTCTTTAATGTGTTTGCTCCTTTGTAACAACTTTATTACTGCAACTGCATAAATAATTGAACGTGAGCAAAACAAAGAAAGCCAAACGCGTCAAAGTGCTGATTAGTTTTTCTCCTCTACATCACTGATGAGCAGGGTTGCCAGTTCCGCGGTTTTCCCGCAAAATTGGGCTAGTTTTGTTTTGGATTTGCGGAAAAATTTTAGCAGTTGCGTGTTTTTTTTGTTTGGTATTGTTTCATTTCAAAGCAATTTTCATAGAATCAATCCCATTTTTACCAAAATTTTTCGATTTCCACTATACTGTATTTTTTGAAAATTTGTCATATTTTTGGCTACTTCTCAATAGCAACTGGGTTGGAAATTTTAAAGACATCTGGCAACCTTACTGATAGGGCAGCTACACTTGCAGTTCAAGGGCATGGCTCCGTCTGGGAATTTTCCGTTTGAACCACAAAAATTAATTAAATGAATCACCCTCTGTTTTAGAGAAACATTCCCTAAATATTCATCACTTTAGTCACAGACTCACAATCAAGCTTTTTTCATACTATATCATGACATGATTTTTCTTAACAAATTGAACAAATGTTTAATGTAGGCCTACCAAATTTCTTGTCATCACAGAAATTACGCTACACGTGAATTTGCTACACAGAACAAGTGAACATCTTATAACGATGCACTGAGATTGTTGGCAATGTGTTATTTTTTTTAAGAATTTCAATCCTGCTAATCCTAATTGCTTTGGAGTGGACGGAATCATGCAAGCCTACCAACAGTGCATCAGATCCGTGACCTTGTATGGCCCGACCAACTTCGCTCCCATCATTAACACAGTTGCTCAGTGAGTACTTTCTTACAGAAGCAATTTATTTCGAAATAATGAAACCAATATATTCCCACAATTCTTCAACTTCAGGTGTACTTGAAGCTTGCTTACTTAGACTTTAGAGGGGACGATTGAGCTACAAGGTTTTAATTATTTCAGTAAGAAAGAAAAGAACAGGCCACCTCTACTAGTGGGGACAAACTTTTTACATCATTTCAACGTTACTGATTGAAAAGAGCGAGTTTCGCTAGCTGGGTATAATTGTGAGATTTTTTTTAATAATGGACACACCGAAACTTTTACCTTTTGCCATTTAAATCTAATCTGCAAAAATTTAAATTCGATCACTTATTTTACTCTCAGCAACACAAAATACAATTTAACGTCTATCCTACGTTATCTGATGTCAAAATCAATACACTGGTTACATGGAAAGGTCACTGGTGTTCAAGGTCTTGTTGAACTTGCATTTGTGTTGCATTGTTTCCTGTTTTAAAGGGCTTTGTAAATAATGTATTAGGTACAGTCACACCAAATCTTGTTTGGGTCTACAAAGGGTAACTCTGCTTGTCTCATTAGTTGTCTAGAAGACAAAAGCTGTTTAACATTTACAGACGTTGAAACGATACAGAAGGGACAGCTTCTGTTATCAGGGATTTTAATGATCGCAGCATGGCCTTGGTCTGAAATCTATGTGACATCAGTTAACCTTCAATGAACGTTAAAAATGCGTTTTAAACACATCTTAACAACGTTTTCAGAATGGCAAGTACTTGCACTGACCAAAAGAATTATTACATCCTCCTGATGATTACTGATGGTGTCATATCGGACATGGAAGCCACCAAGGAAGCGATCGTTCGGGCGGCCAGGCTTCCCATCTCTATCATTATTGTTGGAGTTGGACCTGCTGAGTTCGATGGTGAGTTATCGTTATACTGATGTTGCAAAATGCGCGCATTTCAGCTTGCAAAAATTGCCATTTTGCATCATTTCAACGTCGCAAAAACGCTACTTTTTAATTGTTATAACGTTAAAAAGTATGTTTTTGATAATTGGCCAAAACAAATCTTCAAGTTCAGACAATATGACACCAGGTTATGTACAATTGCACATTCGCTTTGTCGGCTGCGTAGCCGAGTGATGAGAACGTCTGCGCGACGTTCGAAAGGACGTGGGTTCGACACCGCTCAAGAGCATGTGGCTGTGTCTCGGCAAAGACACTTAATGGCAAGCCAAAATAAGGGTAGCAGCTGACTCGAAGACTTTATGTCACTTCGCTGCTTCCTGTCGTCTGTTGTATCGCATCTGTGATCGCAGTGTAGGCTACTGTACAGTATGTTATCGCAATGGGCGCAAATAAAAACACGATTATTATATTATTGTTGCGACTTGTTCACAGTTTTTGTTTTTGACATTGTAACTTTGCTTGTTCATTTAAGAAACGAAGTTGTGTAGTCGGAGTTAATAAAAAAAACTTTTACGGTCTGTTCGGTTCGAAATCACTTATTTTTGATCCGACTCCATGACCTTTTTTAAGAAGACCATTTGATCAAACGAGATTTTCACGTTTGCTTCCATGAAATTTCTCGCAGCAATGGAAGAACTTGACGGAGACGAGGTCCGTGTATCTTACAGGGGGATGGTTGCGGAACGGGACATTGTCCAGGTACGCCACTACCCAGACAACAAAATCTGTCATTTTTACATTGATTCAACGTCTCAGACGTTGAATCAATGTAAAAATGACAGATTTTGCTGGCCGGGTAGGTATACGTCATCTATTTATAGCCAGGTCACATGACCAGGTGATAAAAAGTATTGTAGAGACTTTTTTCGCCACTAAACTATTTAATATGTTTAGTCACGTATTGTTTGCGAAAGATCTAAAAATTAACGAATTTATTGAAATAAAATATCAATCGCAACTACTCTTGTTGAACATCCTTGCTGTAAGTTTTTTTTAACAGTTCAGATTTTCTACTAATTTATTTTGACCCAAGTTTCATGCCTAGCTTATCAAATCTAAGTCATATTGTCTTGTACACGCAGTTCGTGCCGTTTCGTGATTACATTGGGAGCAAAACCAGTCAAGTTTTAAGCCAAGCTCGGCTGGCTAAAGAAGTTCTTGCTGAAATACCAGACCAGTTGGTAGGTTACATGACATCGCGTCGTCTGAAGCCTCTCAGCCCCCCACCAGCGTACACTCCTTCAGCAACCGGACAGTACTAACACGTTCGTCAGTTTCAATTATTGCAGTTTAATGTTAGCAACGTGCCTTGCGTTGTATTAGCTGAGCCAAATCCAGCAAGATTAACACATACGGATTGCAGACAAAAGCGATGTTGTACGAAGTCGGATAACTGAAAGTGAAGTTATGAAAAATACTTCGCTGCAAACGATTACCAAAGACGATTGTGACTTTGGCTCTTGGCGTATTTTTAACAATGTTTTTCTGCTTTTTGTTATTGCTGTCGTACACTACCTGGTGCTTACGTCATTATGTTGCATTTCCGTTTTGAAGATGTCCGATTGTTGTTTTCCGTTTATTGGTCCTTTCCTATCGCTGGTTGTTTCACTGTCCGGTCGTCATACCCCAGACTGCAAAATCCATCATTGTTACATTGATTCAACGTCTGCAGACGTAGAATCAATTTAAAAAAGACGGATTTTATTGTCTGGGATGACTGTCACGGTTTGTCTGATTTACAAACTCGCGCGGACTGCAATGCAAGAAGCACTTTTTGTGTAGCCTTAGTCACTTTATTAAATACAGTTTACAACATCAATCAAGTCTTATTCAAATAGAATCCGAGCATGAAAAACAAAAAGAACGGCGGTTAGAAATACATAGCACACCCCAGTTCTCTCAGTTAACCAAGTAAATGGATAAAAATTAGTAGTTACTTACAGTCTCATTATAACTGCAGAGCTGAGCTAACTGGTCAGGCGAATACTTAATTAAGGTAAAGTAATAACTATCTAGTTATTACAGACGACACAGGATAAACGACACTTTTACTCAACTATAACAGAATAATAGACTCTTTTACTCAACTATGATCCATAAAAGTCAAAAACAGATACAGTAAGCTTTCCTTTGTCTAGCAACAAGCCATGCCTCAGCTGAAAATGAACTTTGACCAGAGTTGCCAAAATAAAATCACACAATAACCTAATAAAGTAAAAAGGACCATGATAGGTCACAATGACTGGGCTAGACTGAAAGCATAAGCAGCAGAGCAATTGAATTTGTGACAATGACTTTGTTGAAACTCATAGTGCACTGGATCCCATTAAACTTTCTGTTCAGAACCCGCAAGAAAACTAACAAAAAACAGTTTTCGTTTTTCGTCAGTAAGTTCAGAAACTGTATTTTATTCAGTCGCATGTCACTGTTTGAATGGTAATAATTCAACAGGTGTAGCGAGCGAACCCGCCAGCAAAAGTTGGCGAATACGTTTTCGAAACGGCAACTTTTGCTGGCTGCGATGTGAATGATGAGTGTAGACTCTCTGTTGCCTGTTTATTCTGCTTTGGTGTTGCGCATTTGATCACTGTACTCATCAGACATTAATTTTTACAATTTACGTTTCGCTTGTGTTCTCATTCACAAATCAATCGATTTCCTTCTTTATCAAATGTAAAATGATTTCCAGGCAACAGAATCCATCAGTTTTACATTAATTCAACGTCTGTAAAAGTTTAATCAATGTAAAAGTAATGGATTTTGTTTTGGTATGTATGTCATACACATGATCCAAAGTGATGTTTGCATTGTCATTTTGAGAGCCTCTGTTTTTAGTTTGCTTTCGGCTGCCTTATTTTCGTCAGCAGTGCTTCCATCTTCTTTTTGCACTATTGTAATCATGGTTTTAAGTTCATTTTAAGATCACGGTTTCTGAATTGTCAGTGTTTGTAAAATAACTTCAAATCATGGCGACCTATATGCACAAGCGTATGCCAACGAACGAGATTCAATTTTGAATCTTCTAGACTCTAGACTGATCTGCTACGCACTTAATAGCAGGCAATCGAAAGGGCGCCGGTTCGACACCGCTCATGAGCATGCAGCTGTGTCTTTGGCAGGACACTTAAAGGCATGCCTGAAGGTGGACATGAAGATTGGCTTCCTTGCCTTCCCGTCCACTTAATCTAAATCTTCAACCACCAGGTGTAAACCTGGATACGACAAACAAACAGCAGTCAGACTCACTCTTAAAAGTTACACGTTTTAGTAGTAGTTGATAAATATAGTATTTTTGTATTTTTTGTGTGATTTTGGACTGCTCATGTGCTGGTGTTGCCATGCAAATATTAAACTGATTGATACTTAAGTTTAAAGAGCATCTGGCAACACCAGCAGGTTGCAATGGCTTAAAATTCAGTGGTCACACTTTGGTAATTTGGTTTCGCATAACTATCATTTCAAAGAGGTATATCCTGCAGCTCCAAATCAAAATTACATCAACCTCCAGTTAGCCTAACGCTTTTTTTCCGAATTTTTGACCCCCCCCCCCCCCCCATGTAACGCCAACGTAACGCTTTTTTCAATCCCCCCCTCCCCCATGTAACGCTTTTTCACTACGAATTCAGCACAAAAAACTACCATTCCGTACTCGAAAGCGTTACGTAACGTTTTGCTTGAACCCCCTCTCCCCCGATGTGACGCTAAGGTAACGCTTTGCATAACCCCCCCCCCTCCCCCTCGAAGGCGTTACGTAATATTTGAACGTTCCCTTATGGTAAGTTCGCACGTATGGGTAATGCCTATGTAGGTTGCTATGCTTCGTCATCATATGCCTTTTTCAATCGTCTTTTCAACGGTACTTCGTATGTTGTACTGTAAGTTATTGCAACGCTGGTGGATATTATATGTTTCATTCCCAGCTTTGACGCAAGTACGTGTAACATGCAGCTTATTAAATCTGCGTTATACCAATGTATTGTTTGAGTTTTGTGATTGTGGCGAGGCTAGGCGACCACGTTTACTCGCTGCGTGAGGCTGTAGGTGCTGATTTCAAGACATCACTATTAAGATACCACAAAAGCACAAATCTGCGTTGTGAAGTATTTCGTCATGGCACATGACAGGAAACTGTGTTCCGAAAGCTAGTGCAATCCGCTATTACCACAGCGAACTCGCAGCATCAGGCTAAAACAGGTCGTTAATATCTACATTGTGAAGTAAGCAACGATCATGCTGCTAAAAGCGAAACTCAATCAGAACTTGTTTAAGTGACGACCGTCCAATTGTGACCCTTCTACCATTCAACTGGAGAGTTGATCCTACTTTGAACTTTTGTTCTTTGAGAGAGACTTTGGAAGGAAGACTTCCAAAGAGACTTTGGAAAGATTGATGACGTAGTTGGTTAGGATATTAAACGTTAAACAGTCAGGTAAATGGTGGAATAGTTTTACTTGTGAGATAATAGATGAAATCCTTGAACTGACGAATAGTTCACCACTTTCAGCAAGTAAAGAAATCAAATTTTGCACAGCAAACGTCTTCGTCGATTTAAAAATAGATATACAGTACAATGCTACTTGCAGCCACTACTTTACAACTGGCAATAACTTCCACTTTCACAGTCTATTCAATATCGGCTAGTAGGCTACTCTACAATGGTCTTCAACATACTTTCGTTATAACTACTAATCCTTATAATACACAACTCGAATAATCATACTCAAATCACGCGGCTATTTATAGCAAGTTTGCTTGACCAGAAGCTTCCAGAGACTAGGGTAATGTTTGTTTGTTTTTCATATCTTTATCCTGCATTGCGGGAAAGCGGACTTGAGCGCTATGCATCGGTGTACACCTTCTGACGTACACCTGACCCACGCTGCAGCCGACTGCAATGTCTGTTTCTGGTTGTCTACTCCACCTATGACTTAAATTTGATACTACCCATTACTCGAAATCGATCACTGGGTAGAGGCAATTATCGTGAAGTTTCTAGCCCAGAGAAACAACAGCAAGTGCGGGTGGCTGGAGTCGAATATACAGGCTCTCGACTGCGAGCCCAACGCGCTAACCACTCGGCCACTGCTGCCACTTACATCACAAGAACTCATTCTTTTGGTCAACAAGTCAAAGGGCGTTTCCAGAATAGCACGTAATGCAGAATCTTCTAGGTTTCGCAATAGAAGATTGCATAATCAAAGGTTATTTCAGCACAAAATTCGACAATAACAACTCAGTGAGAATTACACAATGAAATAGTTCACCTATTCTAGATCAAGAATGCGGTACTGCGGTAGGCACTTAAACATAAAAATGTTGATGAGACAAATGAATTATTGGATCAATAAGAAGTTACAGAAACAGCGCTTCAACCAATCAGAAAGTTACAGGTAAAAACAGAGAAAAAACGCAAACATTTCTCATAGAAAGTAAAATCAAAACTGACATTTCTCAAAATTTCAAAGTCGTTTTCTTCAGAAATACTTCACGTTGATAGTGACGTTTGGATGAAAACTTAAGATTTGTCGCTCCAAAGGTTTTCCGTCTCTTTAAAATGTCAGAAAACTGATCGTTCAAAGTCGAGAATCAACAAAAGCGATTATTAGAAAATAAAATGCATCACACAGTTGAGATGTGTCCCAAAATGATCTCGAGCACAGCCTTGCGGTGAGTAAGAAAAAATACTGCTACCGGTAAAGAGACTCACCCAGACAGCAAACCAGTCATTTTTTACATTGATCCATTGATCAACCGGTAGCAATATTTTTTCTTACTCACCGCAAGGCTGTGCCCGAGATCATTTTGGGACACATCTCAACTGTGTGATTCTAGACTTTGAACGATCAGTTTTCTGACGATAAAGAGACGAAAAACCTTTGGAGCGACAAATCTTAATGTGAAGTATTGCTGAAGAAAACGACTTTGAAATTTTGCGTAATGTCACTTTTGCTGTCTGAATTATTTTTGCTTATTTGAATATTTTTGAAAACCTAAATTCCTTCGTCTACCAGACGAAACATAAAATATCATAGGCCTACGGGTAGGCTGCACTGTAGGCACTTAAATATAAAAATGTTTTTTAAGACAAACAAATCATTGGACTCATCAAAAGTTACAGAAACAGCGTTTCAACCAGTCTGACGTTTCAGGGAAAGCAGAGAAAAAACGCGAACAACATTTTTGATTGTCACAAACAATTTGCGTATCCCTGTGGCAGGCTGCATTTTAGGATAGCCAAACGTAACAATATCCTGTGAGACCTCTAAGCCTTGAAAGACACCGTCAACCAGTCAGAACATATGTTTAAGTGACTATACCGTCCAATTATGACCCCTCTTGCATTCAGCCAGAGAGTTGATGCTACCTTGAACTTTGTTTTGTAATTACAGAAGAAAAAAGAGTTATGACAGGGGTGGGAATAGAACCCACGTCATTTAAATATACTTTCTAGTCTTAACCCACTGGCTGCGGCGGAACGTTCACTAGTGTGGTAAAAACTTTTTAAACTAAAAAAATGGAAAAATAACGTTAGCTTCACAGGAAAGTTTTATAAAGAAAAAGAACGAGGCAGTTTAATTGTGCCACACCAGAAACGTATACGAAAATTACAACATTAATCGATTTTGTGAAGAAAGGGGCGTTCTTCCCGGCTATCAGCACAAGGCTGAGCACTCACTAGTACAGCGAGCAGCTGCGATTCGCCAACCATAACGGTGTAGCTTCCACGCTAAGCCATTCAGACCATCCAATCAACAATATGTTTCTCGGCAGCCGATTTGTAGCAAGAATTGACAGCGACAGACACGTGTTTCGCCCATGAGGCTGGGCTCATCAGTATCGCACCGTATTCTGCCACAAATTTATTCGACCACCGCTTTACCAGTCAGTTTAACTCTTATCTTTGTGGAAACAAAGAAAGAGCCAACAAAACCAGCAGGCGCCAGGGCAGAGGACATTGTGAAGAAAGGGGCGTTCTTCCCGGCTATCAGCACAAGGCTGAGCACTCACTAGTACAGCGAGCAGCTGCGATTCGCCAACCATAACGGTGTAGCTTCCACGCTAAGCCATTCAGACCATCCAATCAACAATATGTTTCTCGGCAGCCGATTTGTAGCAAGAATTGACAGCGACAGACACGTGTTTCGCCCATGAGGCTGGGCTCATCAGTATCGCACCGTATTCTGCCACAAATTTATTCGACCACGGATGGTCTGAATGGCTTAGCGTGGAAGCTACACCGTTATGGTTGGCGAATCGCAGCTGCTCGCTGTACTAGTGAGTGCTCAGCCTTGTGCTGATAGCCGGGAAGAACGCCCCTTTCTTCACAATGTCCTCTGCCCTGGCGCCTGCTGGTTTTGTTGGCTCTTTCTTTGTTTCCACAAAGATAAGAGTTAAACTGACTGGTAAAGCGGTGGTCGAATAAATTTGTGGCAGAATACGGTGCGATACTGATGAGCCCAGCCTCATGGGCGAAACACGTGTCTGTCGCTGTCAATTCTTGCTACAAATCGGCTGCCGAGAAACATATCGATTTGGTAGAAGCGATAACCACACAGATCAGCATACTGTAAGTGAGTTGTCTTCACAACGTCACACCCGACATGACAAAGAAAGTAGGACAGGTGTCATACAAGGGTGAAGAATATAGAAGCAATACTGCATCTATATTATTTAAATATTCTCTGGTTGTCTGTAGACCCAGTGCCGGTCTTAGGGAATTTCGGGCCCTGTGCAGAATATACTTTGCGGGCCCCAATGACAATGATCCAATTCAGTAGCGTAGCTAGGTATTTTGAAAGGGGAAAAGGGGTGGTTTGACGGTCGGCGGGCGAAGCCTGCCGGTGTGTTTGCCGAAGGCGACACCTAGCGGCGGGGGGTCTGATGGGGCCTCCCCCAGAAAATTTTGGAAAAATTACTTTGAATTTGGGGCATTCTGAGAGCATGTTCAACAAAAATTTGGGTATGAATATTACTGTAAAATGGTGCTGTCCGGTGGCATAGGAAAAGGATAAGATCATGTTTTCTTTGGCATTTTTCGGAAATAAAGGTATGTCTCTATGTTGCGTCTGGATGCAACCTATTTCGTCCCCTGAACAAGTCGCACCCCGATTTCGTACCCTAACCCTGGTACGAAATAGGTTGAATCCTTAAACATTTCTAACCCTGACGTGATTGCATAGCATGAACAATTGTTGAGAGAATATAATTTCCAGCACATTCTAGGGTGCATCTAGAAAATGTTAATGCTCTATCCCTTAGCTTCCATTTAAGCAGAAAAGCTTTGGAATTTTAAGTTGCTTCACTGTTTGATGACATTGCATCAGCATAATAACGGTGAATTCTTCGTTAAGAATGCAACTGAGTAGCCTACTTACCTACTTCTACACTAATCAGCGCAATTTAGTTCAAGTGTTAGGCCTATATCACAATGTTTGGCTTTGATCTCCGAGTAATATTGACAAGGCAAGGTTGGTTACAAAATTAAATTATACGAGTAGGCTACGTTTTGGTATTACAGTAAAAAAGAAAGGGCCCAGGAAAAAATTTATAAGTGAGAATGAATAAGATGAACCTACAGTACTTGCTCCCCATCACTTTGGCTCACATGACACACAAAAATAAACCTAAGGATAAAGCCTAGTGAAACTTTGCACAGCAGAAAACAGTAACGTTAGTGCTGATGTTTTTCGAGTCCTGCCCAGAGAATTGTGACGCAAGAAGCCACACGACCTCGTTCGGTGGAAGTTAATCAGTTATGTTGTGTATTGAGCAGCTACGCGGCACTTTGACTCTTCAATGGTTTGGTCTGATGAAGGCCTTTCAGAGTGAAGAATTATCAACATAAAGTGATTAAGCATGACGATCGAAGTTAAATCTCGTGTGTCCGCCGAGATAGCTGCTCAGATTGGACACGTTTGTCCACTGTCAACAAAATCGAATTTCGACCTATTTCGTACCCTGAAAAGATCAAGAGAAATTTTGAAATGTTTGCGGCAACTCCGATGAGCAATTTCGGCTAAAAGTTGTTTTTTCTCGATCTTTTTAGGGTACGAAATGTTCAGGGGACGAAATAGGTTGTTTTTCTATGTTTTCTTATTGCTAATTCCTTCGTTGAATTTACTTGTTGAATTTTTCCATTGGAAATGACAAAAATTACTGCATTTTCTGAGTAAATGCGGGCCCCCTAATTTGCGGGCCCTGTGCGATCGCACGGTTTGCACACCCCAAAGACCGGCACTGGTAGACCTCTTTGTAAAACAGACTGACCTTTCAGGAGTTAGAGTGTGTCATAATGGAATTTTATTATCTACAAATATTTGATTATAAAAACTTTCACGTTATAGAAATCATGCGCAACATTTCCATGTATTTTACACCCTTTTATAGATTTACTTTAAACTGTACTGTAGACTTGCTGCAGTACTCCATAGGTCAGTGTTTTTTAACCTTTTTTGAGTCATAGAACACTTATGTATTAAAAAATCTTGCGAAACACCAAACGAAATTTTATAATGATGCAATAAAATACCCAACACAATAACAATTTTCTCACTTTCAGCTTTTCTCAGTGCGATATCTGGGCCTGTTTGGATAAGCACAAAGTTGATATTTGGGTGGGAACTGCAGAAAGACAAAAGTGAAGCTCTTGTAATTTTGATTTTCGACTCGTGTTCCATGGAACACGAGTCATAGTCAAACTAATAATTTTGTTGCGAAACACCTGATGATTTTTAATGGAATACTAGTGTGCCGCGAAACACCGGTTGAAAATCATTGCCATAGGCTGCAGCTTTGTAAAAAGTTTTTTTCAGTGATTTTGTGAAAATGTGCATTTTAGAGCTGCAAAACAGAAAGATGATAACCTGGCAATCATGTTAAGAAAATAGGAAATGAAAATACGTTCTGCCTTGTTTCAATGTAGACTTTTCATCTGGTTTTTTATTTGGTGCCATTTGATTGTTGTAGATTGATTGCTACATTTCATTGGGGTCATTTAGCTTCAGCACCAAAGTTGACATTTATTGTTGACACTTCCTTGATCTTCAGAGAGGGGATTTTGCTTGTAATTTCTCAGCTAGCAACTCAGTCCTTTTTACATTGATTTAGCACCTGCAGACGTTGAGTCAATGCGAAAACGAACCGATTTGCTGGCAACGATTACGGATGTTTTGTGTTGCTAGAATTTTTTTGTGAAGTTGTTCTGTCGTGTTGCGCACGCCTTTCCAGCAGAAGTCTTGAAATAAGGATGAAAACCTTTGTTGTTTCTGCAGCGTGTTTTGACAAGCATGAAATTAGATTAGAAAAACATGATTTAAAATGCGAATGATAAATTGTACTTTTTGGCTGACAGAAGGAAGATGGAAAAACATCAAGCACAGCAGTAGGGTTATGGTGGTTATGGCCTACATAATCGAGGAAAGAAAATGTTACTTTGTAGTTCAATTCGTCGCAATGCTACAATATTTGACTAGCTGGTAATTGACTGCTGAAGTTTGAATATTAAGATAAAATGAGCTCAGGGGCATGACCAAAAGTTGAATTGCAGAAATAAATTTCTAAAGTATTATTATAAAATAATGGTTTTTTAGTTTGTTTTTTTATTGTTTATAAAAAGTGAAACCTATCATTTGTGAAAAAGTGGTAACATCACACGCATGCCATTTTTGATTGGAAGACACTTTTGTCACAGACTGATAGTTATGTTTGCGACCGCAAAATTTTTGAGTTTTATTAGTAAATCGTAGATATTCGTTCTTTTTTTCAATTCTGTTCTAAAAGCAAAACCTTTTTTTAAATCTTAAACAAAAGCATGTTATTTCAAAGAAATTTAAGACAGGTAGATGCATGGTAGGTCGGTCTTTGCTTTGCATGTAGTAGTAGTTATACGTCCAATGCTAAATATTGTGAACAACGAAGACTGCTTGAAATGATATAATTATCAACACTCATGGCCACCTAAAGATACGGCCTGATTTGTCACATTTTGCAGAAATTTTCATGTTTTTCTAACTTTGAGCGAACGTTTAAATAAATTTTTCTAAAAATTATATTCTTACGCTTTCTTTATTCTTTTCCCCAGATGACACAATAGGTTTGAACATTCTCACATGTTGAAAAACAAAGAAAATTTTATTTCGAAAATTTTAGTCAGACTGTTAATTTTCAATAACAGTCTGATTTTGCGTTTTTCAACTTACTTTTTCTCATTTACTACTGCTTCCCCAAGGCAACAAAAAAGTTTTATGTCATTTGGAAACCGCAAAAAGTAAAAACATCTCAAAAAATTTCAGTCAAGCACTAGCAGTAGCTGTAATCAAAATTTGCAAAATGTGACAAATCAGGCCGCATCTCCAGGTGGCCATGCAACACTCAACAGAAGCGAACGAGACTGAGGATATTTAGCAGTTATGCTACGTTATTTTCAAAGATCATTTGCTTGACACAAATTTAATGCAAATGTAATGTTGAATTGACATACCGTAGTCCCTAAATAAGTTTATAGTGGCATGAGGTAGTTGATTGTAAGAATAGATTACTCCTTATACTTACGGTTCTAAACTGAAATGTATCAAAGATTTGCTTACAATTATCCTGCGGGCTATTAATTTTCAAGATGCTATCATTTTACATTTCTACCGCACGAAATAGGAGACAAAAATGCATAGAACTTAGCTTTACCAAAATCTTGTAATAATTATAAGTTACAGATAAGTTGTCGTTGTATAAAAGTGTCTGTAGTGTATTTTGACAATGAGATTTATATTAATGTTTCTGCTAGCTTGTAGCGGCTACCACTTCAGCGTTGGTGTTACTGTCCAGAAAAACGAAACAGGTGATAACTGTCTTTGCTGCTCAAATAATTTTAAATGTCTTGTAGACCGTTTGTATTATAACATTAACATAAATATATAGTATGATTAAATACACATTGTTATTATTAGTGTTATATTGTACTCGAGTTTGAAATACAAGTCACGCCGTGCTGAATATATTTTAGTAAAATTCGCTTCGCATGCTATTGGCTTTACAGCTGCTGTATTAATTCTAACCACATTTATTGACAAAAGTCAACTACCTTTGCTAGTTGACAATTGTAGTTAAAAGACTTAATCCACAAAATCCATCTGTCTGAAAACAATAGAAATGTTGGTAGGTTTATTACCTTTAATTTTTGTTGACAGCTGCTACGTTGAATTTCGGTTAAAATTAATAGCAGCTCTTTTTACTCGTTGCAGCTTACGGAAGTCATCACCTTGGTGACGTCACATTCCATTACGTCATCGCAACTTACGTTGATGCGGAAAGGAAATGTCGTACCAGAGGAGGGCACGTGTTTAACGAATACGAAAAGATGGAGTCTTATTTACAAAGAATTGCAAAGCCGTTTCGAAACCTGACGTACTGGATGGGTGAGGAAATATTTGTTTCAAACTTAAAATTTTGAAAAGTATTTTTATGCAGTTTCTCTGTCGTAGGCTATTACATGCCTGCATGGGCTATCACTATTTTTATAACTTGAGTTAGATGCACTTTACATGCTGCAGTACCAAGAGATTGTGAATTAGCACTTAATTTTAGACAGAGATCACAACAACATTTAGTTGTTGTTTAATCTTTCATTATTAATAAGCTATTTTTTGAAAAGATATTTTTAAAAATACAGTCCGCTTTCGCAAGCGATTGCAACCTATCGACGACGCTCTTTCGGAAAGCAAACCGTTAAAGCCACGCCCATATTTAACTATTGTAGACCGGTAAAAAGTAACTAGCCACCGTTTCAGTTCTCTATTCCCCAGTTTCGGTTCTTTATTAAAAGCAGTTTACAAATAATCACAACAAGGGAGGCAAAACTTTCTTCGAACCGGGGTCATATGCGACAAATCCCACATTTATGAGATCTACAACGCAGCAAAGATGGTAGCCTACTTGCTTAATTGCACTCATTGACGGTTTTACGACTTAAATTAATGATAAATAACGGAAAACCAAAAAAAGTTTATTGAAGTGTTTGTGAGTGGTATGACGAAGCTGTGAATTCGTTTTTACAGATAAATAATCTTTTGAGGTAGCTACAAGTTGTGTTGTGTAATCTGTTTAACGCAAGATTTTTTTGCGAAATTTTCATGTTGTATCGAATCTCAATTATTGTGATGAAGAAGAAATCACGAGAAAGTCAACAAGCAGGAGCCTGCGTTAAAAATTTTGATATATTTCCCCGCATTATTTGTGTTTGTCCCGAGTGTGTTTACATAAAGTAATAATAATAACACAAACTGTAGGCTATTGCCATGGTGTTTCCAATTATTACCTGCTTGAGGGAGAACAAAATACTGTACACCCTCTACCAAAGATCTATAGAAAAATAAATCAAATAAAATCTTCTATTAGCAAGCAGCATTTGAAGACGATTTTAATCGCCATCCCAGTCATGATATAGCCTACGTTAGGCGAGGTTTGGCCACCCCTGAGTTGTAATGATAAAGCAAACTTAATATCTAGCTTAGTAGAGTTATCACGCGATCTTTTGTATCACGAATATAAATTGTATGTTATGACAAATATAATTTAACATTTTACACAGCACGTTACTTCACAGTATTTAATGGCTTGTTTACTTGAAACGGGAAAATGTAATGGGCTAAATGTTGTGATTAAAATTGTTACCTAATTCAAATTTTTGATGACTTCGAGCAGTGAATACATCTGATTATACATTTAACAGAACATCTAGCTGGTAAATTAGTCCTTTTTTACACTGAATCAACGCCTAAAGACATCGACTCGATGCCGTAAAACAAACTAATTTACTGGTTGGGTAGATACTTTTTTTCGGATTACAAACGTATTTTTCATGCATCAAATCGATGTTTATAGATTGTAAAATAACAAAAATCAAGCAAAACTGAAGCAAACGCAAAAAAAAACTTTACCAACAAAATGCTTCACAATTTTGTTCCTTAGCTTAACATCTTTCACTTAATTTGGTCGAATTACCGTGGAGCACGATTATTCGGTACCAGATTGATATCAGATTTTACTTTAAGACAGATATCATCTTTATCAAACTAGTTTGATGTAGTTTACTTCCAGTAAATTGAAAGTCTGTTGATAAGATCAAAATGGCACAATAGATTTTATCGCACTGTATTTATCACTAAAAGATCATTCTGACTTGTTAGTATGATGGTTTCAAAATATGACTTTGAAATATTTGCTTAATTTACCAAGTAACAATATTGATATGTTAAAAGTATGGAAACGTTGTGTTGTAGGCTACGCTTATTTTTAATAGTCCGATTAAAAGTTTATTTATTATTTCTACGAAATACGAATAATCTTCTATTTGAATAAGATAGGCTACTGATGAAGCCACTTTTAGAGTGGCGAAAGCTTTACCAATAAAATATAATACAAGTTTCCTTATGTGGCTGATTTTAGTTACTTGTTAACTTTAATCAATCCGCGTTTTCAGCAATTTTTTTAGTCTAAGTTTGCCACAAAGTAAACCACAAGTATAAAAATTTGAGTTAAAAGCGCTTTCGACTGCGTTTGATGATGCAATAAGCCGCGAAATGACTTTTTTGACTATACCGAGCCCAATGACAGCAATGGTACAGCAGTCAGGGGTTACCAAAATTTTTTGACAGAGGGCTGGTTAGAAATATGATCGCAGGCATATCTTGCTTAGCATACTCAGCAAACTGCGATGATTCAACAGACTGGGTGTGAAACATTCAACTGTAAATTATGCAACAAATGGCGCGGTAAACCGTTACATGCAGATGAGTATTGTGAAGCTATATCACATTATTAGCACAGTGTGGTGAACAGGACAGACAACATCGTTGGCCAGATCCGGTTTACGGGTCATAGTTTGGTGACCCATTCGTATCAGGTCAAAGGAGAGCTAACGTAAAAAACTATTTTGGGTGAAAAGGCAACGATTTACTTTGCAAGTACATTTCTAATAGAAAATTAATTTTATTGCAGGAATAACAGATATGCACCGACCTGGCAATTGGATGACCAGCACTGGCAAGTTTTTGAATTTTACTCTAACCAGATTGGAGCATCAATGCGTGGTCTATAGACAGGGTCTCAATGCTGTTGACTGTTCAGAACCAGTTTTCTACATTTGCCAGAATGAAAATAGTAAGATGAAATCGCTCGTATAGTGGCACTTAGGGTGACTTGATTTGGTTTGCATTATCAGTAGCCTACTTGTAGTACTGCAGGTTGGTTCACCTATGACTCCAGCATTTCAACTTTATTTATATTCTTCAAAAAGTGTATGAAACAGATTAAACCTATTAATGTTAATGGCGTTAAGAGTAGAGCATGTTCATAGTTTTAATGTTTACAATTGTGTGAAAGTTAATGGAGAAAAGCTGAATTTTTATAGAATAACGCAATTTCACCTCGGGTTGCTTTTTCCATAACTTTGTCCCTAGATAAAACAACCTCAAGCAACTTCATTTTTTTCAATTCCAGAAATTATAAATATGTGCCACGAGACACAATGGAGTTGCCACGATAACACAACGTGCATAGATCGGCACTTAGTGTTGGATGGTAAGTACGACTGCCCTGACCACTCGGATGAAAATAGCCCAATAACTTGCCTGGTGAGGGAGTTTCAATGCAAAGAAACAAGGAGATGTATTCCAAGAGCAATGGTAAATAAAATAAAGGCAAAGTATTACTTTATTTTTTGCATGATGATATGATTTGCGTTTCAATATCTAATTGTGAGTTGTAAGGTATTGGAGTAGAGAAAGGAAAATGGTCACGTAAGAGACAAAATGTTAAGCCAATAATTTCTTTGAAGATTTTGAACAAACGGCTATCAATTTAATTTGGGAAACTAGCAGGGCTCTGGAGTCGGGGGAACTTTAGCGCGTTTGGAATCAAAGTGAGCCGTTAAAAATGCCGACTTCGACTCTGGCTTGATACAAAGCGATGAAGAATAAAACTTTTGTTTGCAAACTTTTTCAAAATATTGTTTCTTGTTCTCCTTATTGCGATCTAAATCTTCACCAAAAATAGAAGTGTTTGTTCTTGTCAGTTTTTGCAAAAGTTGCCCTTGCAATTTCGATCAAAACTTGGGTGAGATTAAATTCAAAAAAAATAAAAAGGACAAGTTTTAAAAAATTTGGCAACGCTAAAAAATCTGGCTACACTGAAGCCGCAATCGGTCAGTTATAAACCGAGGAGTCGGAGTCGTATATTTTTCGCCGAACTCCACAGCCCTGGAAGCCAGACCTTACTGTAATGTGCAGTGAAAGTTATACTATACAGTATTACATCAAATTCAGTTACTACTCACTAAAAATCTTAACAGCTTGTTGTACCTTATTGGAATCATCAGAAAGACCTCAATGAATAATAATATAAAAGGGATCTTATTTAAATAGATTCTATTTGAATAAGCTCCTTTTCATTCAAATATAATCTATTTGAATGAGTTCCTATTAATGATCCTAATAAGGTAAAACAGGTTAGTAGTAGGCTAACTGATTTTGATGTTATTCGCTCTGATGCTGGGCTTTGTTGCTTGGCATTGAGCACTTTTTGTAGCATTTATTGTTTATAGCCTACAGTATTGTGTAAATAAAATTTCTGTAGGCCTACATATGCATTTTTTAGTTAAATCGTCCTTGTAATACAGTAATTGATAGTTTATGTCGTAATTTTGTGGAATAAGGAATAGATTATTGTCTAAAAAGTAGTTGCCTTTTTTCCGTCTCATAGTTTTAAAACACTGTGATATATGCATTATGCAGTGCGCTTTGTAGCCTAATTGCGTTACATCCAAAAAATAATCTGCATATTAATCGTATTACATATTAATCGTATTAGTGACAAGTATTTAAACAACCATTTAACGTCATTTCTAAATTTAATATAACAATTTACACGCACAAATTTAAAAATTATAGAAGCATCTTTAGCTTGTTTTTTTCAACAATTTTGCATTTTCGTTAAAAAAAACATTTATTTTAATTTCTGATAACTTTAATTCTAACGCCTTTGAATAATCCTCAAACCGCGTTAACACAAATTAATTCAGTATTTGTAAAATCTGTGAAACGTTAGGATTTTTCATGAATCTTGACTGCAACTAAACTGATTTGCATTTTTTATTCGTCAGGTGATAGATGGATTTAATGATTGCTGGAACGGAAGCAACTCTAGTGATGAAATTCAACCACTAAAGTGCTTCAATTCCTCTTTATATGACAGAGAAGTCTACTGTGAAAGCAATGGACGTTGTATTCCAAGAATGTGGATCAATGATGGATTTCGAAATTGTCAAAGAGGAGAAGATGAAAGTGGTGCAAAGCAAAGTTGTCAACCCGTGACAGACAGCGCATGCGCTGATGGTCTACAGTGCGTGCCAAAATATTTATTTCGGGATGGTGTTCCACATTGCAAAGATGGTAGCGACGAATGGAACGAAACGACTCTCTGCCAACGGCAACAAGTTCGATGCAAAAAGACAAAATTTTGCATCGATTTTTATTCAGTTTTAAATGGCATTGATGACTGCGGGGAAGAAGAGGACGAAAAAGATCCCGTTGATTGCGATGCTTATACAGGCTTTCAATGCAGTATTAGCAAACGCTGCATATTGAGACTTTGGGTAAGAGACACAGTTTCACACTGTCCTACCGGTGAAGACGAAGCTGTAACCTTGAAATGTAATGATTACGAATTCAAATGCCGAAATTCAGGGAGGTGCATTCCACGGGTATTCGTCAACAGTTATACTGATATGTGTGGTGATGGTTCAACAAATGGAATCTTATTTAAGTGTGCAGAGAATGAGTTTCAATGTCGCCGCAGCAAACAATGCATTAACAGTAGGGAGATCAACAATGGCATCCCAGTGTGTGTCGGTGGAAGTGATGAAGACAAGCAAACAGAATGTCCCAATACTCAATTTCTTTGCCATAGTGAAGGCAAATGCATTCCTCGAAGCAAAGTGAATGATGGAGTAAATGACTGCAGCGGAGACGAAGACGAAAATGTAAATCCTTTTCCGTGCCAATGGTTTGAAGTTTCATGTTCTCTGTCAAATCGTTGTGTCCCTAAGTATTTTTTAAACTCCAATTTCAGCACTTGTCTATCAAGCGATGAATTCAAAGGGCTTTTGTTTGAATGTAGCGAAGATGAATTTAAATGTGTTTCATCTGGGCGGTGTGTTCATCGTGTGGTGCTCAAAAACGGTGTTAATGAATGCGGAGACAATAGCGACGAGGACTCTATTCAGTTAGAGCAAGCAATGTTTCCCTGTCGAAAATCAGAATTTGAATGCCATGATAGATCACGATGTTTATGGGCAGGAATGCGTTGTGATGGCATTCCAAACTGTGATGACTACAGTGATGAATTGGAGTGCGCAAACTTAAACCTAACGTCCTACACATTTCACTGTATGACTCCTAACAACCCGTACATAAACAGAAATTACTTTTGTGATGGAACTCAGGATTGCAGCAATATGCTTGACGAAACGGAGAAGGGATTTGGATTTAAATGTCTGATCACTAAAAAAGGCGTTACGAGAAGATGCATTGTTCCACAATATTTCATATCAAAAGACGAAATAGTAGACTGTGATGATAAATCAGATACCACACAAAAATTTCAAACTAACTGTGTTGACGGTACGATTATTCACGACAAACAAGTTTGTGACGGGATTTTTGACTGTCCAGACTTGTCTGATGAATGCTTATGCGGTAGTTCAAAAGCTCATAGAGTCTGTGACAATCTATTTTGTCACAACATTACTCAATGCTATTCTAAAACCTTCATGTGTGATCAAAACATGTTAGTACTCTCAAGTAAAGTTTGCAATTCCAAACTAGAGTGTCAAGATAAAGCAGATGAGCTATATTGTATGCATGGGGAACAAGAAGAAACGAAAGTTCTGAGAAAAGATTACAAATGCACTAAACTCGTTGGACAAGTTCTCTATTTTACAGCTGGGAATAAGCGACCAGAAAAGGGGACGAAGTGTAATGGAATTCCTGAATGTGCTTTAATGGACGATGAGTGTAATTCTGATTGCCAGACCACAAATTGGTTCTGCAATTCTTCCCCTCTTCTTTCCTTTTCTTATGGTGTGGGCGGAAAGTATAAAATACAATATCGTAGCTGCTTACATAACAACAACACTTTAATAACAGGATCTGAAATTTGTGACGGAAGAGCAGATTGTGTTGGGGCTACGGATGAAATGGATTGTCCGAATAGATTTGAATGTGATGTTTTGACCCAGTTTTCCAAACTGAAACCTATTGTAAGTATTGACCGCCAAAAGGTTTGCGACTTCGTTATCGACTGTCACAACGGTACAGATGAAATAAATTGTCCAGATCGTTTTTATTGCGAAAACAAAAGTCCTCTTTTTGTTCCCAAGTCCTTCATTCAAGATGGAAAAGATGATTGCGAAGATGGGTCCGATGAATGCCCAAAACAATTATTTTCTGAACGAGTTATTTCGTCTGCAGAGAATGCCATAAGTCTAACTTGGCTTAGAATAATGGTATGGATTGCTGGGTTAATATCCATTACTGGAAACGCTGTAGTAATTGTAACGAGGTGGAAAACATTGGTTAGAAAAAATAAACTAAAGTTGCACATGAAATTAAATCAAATGCTCATATTAAACTTGGCGCATTCAGACTTTATAATGGGCATATACTTGATGACACTGGGAATAAACTCAGTTGTCAGCCAAGGAAGATACTGCTTTATTGATAAAAGTTGGCGAACTGGATTGCCCTGTAAAGCCCTGGGATCTCTTCAGTTGTTATCCTGCCAGGCCTCAACTTGCTTTCTTGTATTGATGGCAATATATAGACTCAGAGCAGTCGTACACCCTTTTAAAGAGCCTCTAACACTTTCCCAAACATGTACTATTATTGTTCTTACGTGGATAACATCACTTATAGTTTCAATCATTCCACACATGCCGAATTTATTGGACGCTTTTTCAGATGAAGTGTGGATAACCAGATCGCATTATTTCGACTCAGATACGATTTCCAAGAAAACGCTTACACAATTTCTAACTAAGTTTGATGCTCTAATCTTCGGAAATTACACTGCCGAAGATAAAACATACAGCTGGAGTGAAATATTTTATACTGCGAATGAATACCTGTCGCCAACAAACAGCAGCTTTAAAAGCCTGGGTTATTTTGGGTATTTTAGCGTCGATTCGGTTTGCATGCCTAAATGGTTTACTTCGCTGTCATCTAGCGGTGGGTACTTTTCTGCTTTGCTAATCACTTTTAACTTTACTGCCACGATCTTCATGGTGTGTGCATACATCGTCATCTGGTGTAAATCTTCAAAGAGCAGAAAAATGGTCAATAAAAACAAAACGCAAGGAAATTTACAACAAACAGTTACATTGCTGATTTTGACGAACTGCTTTACTTGGATGCCTGTGTGTATAATAGGTTTTTTAAGCTTTGCAGAAGTAGGTTGGTTTGGTTTGGTTTTGAATCTTTATCCTCGGACTGACAAAGCCTTGATAGGTTATTCCTGGTACTTGTTCGCATACTTGTAGAGGCACTTGACGCAGGGCCGGTTACCGAGATTGGCAGAGTGAAGTTTTCCGATTGTTGAAGTCTTGTTGCCGAGAAATTATTCCATTCACTAGGTGCCGCTGAATGGAGAGCAGTCCTGAAATGCGTTGCTCAAGCGCACACCCCGAGAGTCGAACCAGCGCCGTGTGATCTTGAGCCCGGCGCGTAACCACTGAGCTATCGGGGCGGACTTTTATCTCAAACCAGTTTTATGGAATTTCGGCCATCGTTTTACTGCCAATAAACAGTGCTATAAACCCTCTGATCAACACAGGATTGCATCACTGGCTTTGGCAGAAAATTTCTGATGGAATATCTCTTGTTTGGTCCAATTTAAATATCACTAGTACTAGCATCAACGGTTTGTTAAGCCAGCCGCAAAAAGACAACCTAACAGAAACATCAGTTTGAACAATCTGTCATTGATGTGTTCCGAAAACGGTTTTTGCTTCATTTGCATTCGCCCAAATTGTTTTCATTGTTGTTTTGTGTCATTGCCTTTGTCTAGGGTGATTTTTTGTCACTAAAGTTACTTTTTCTTTAGTTGTACCAATTAACAAAAGAAATGTAGAACCAAAATTTCATGGTTGTGGGGTCATATAATTTAAGAAGTTATAAAGTTACCAAAAGTCACTTTTTGTGTTTTTAGGTTACTTTTCATTTGTTTAGTGACTTTATTTTGCATATTTTTTGCCTAATTTTCCTATGTACAGTATTTATCTTGCATTTATCTATGGTAGAGATGAATTTACATTTTATGTAACGCCAAGACTTCTAATATATCTTCTACTATGGTACGGATTTTAGGTTTGCATGAGCCCATGCTTGTTCGTATCGCGTGTATTCCCTAAAACTCGTAAAGTAATTTTTTCGATGAAATAAATAGTGTTAACTGTATTTAGCCACTTGTTTTCCCTACAACAGCTAAAGTGTTTGATTGACAGAAACTTCCTGCCAGAGAATGTAAAACATTACATGTATAATTTCAATGTGTAGTTTTAATTTTAGCACAAATTTAATTTAGATGCTTTTTTTTGTTGAATTGCTGCTATTTCTTTCGCTTTCTTGTTTTTGTTGAATAAAGTTACTTTTTGGTTACTTTTTTGCAAAATTAAAGTCATATTTTTGAGTTTTTTAGGTTACAAAAAATCGCCTTATTCTTATTACGTATTTGGTTTTATTTCAAAATACGCCTACAGAAAATTAGACTACAGATCTTTTCATATCTTTGTTAGTTTCATCTAACACTAGGAATTAAGTAAGCAAGGTCTATTGAGAAAATAATCACATTCAGTGGCGTACGCATATGGGGAGCACTGGCAATGGCATACGGCTATTGGGCCATGTCCTCGGCGTCAAAAGTGTTGATTTTTTTAGCGTTGTTTCGATGGTGTAGTGCAATCATGTTAGGTCTATTGTTTAATAGTGATCTTGGGTAACAGGGTCGTATTAACGGTCCTAATACCTCCCGAAGTGGGGGGCACGACTGTTTAGTAGCCCATTTATTTCAATTTGTTTAATGTTTGTTTTTGGCTATTTGAAATTAAAAAAAATTGTAAATATTGTTGCAGAAGCTCAATATCCAATAGCTTAAATCACGCAAGGCCCTTTAGTACGGCTATTCCTTTCAAAATCCGGTTAGTGGGCCTATCTTTGTTTAGGGTCTCACCGTGGTGCAGCTTTACTCGTCAATTTTGAATAAAAAAAGGGGGACAATGCTACAAAAACTAGACATTTTATAGCTTAGGCTGCATCCATCGGTTTTGTATTGTTGATCATCATTTGGAATGACAATTTTATATCAGCAAAACGAGTAAATCTATGCTAAGTGACAAGGATTACCCAGCGTAGCTCTACTTTTGCATTAGAGATGATTTTTTTAATTTAAAAACTTTTTAGAAGTGAGGAGGGGCTTAAATGCATACGGAAGGAAACTTCACGTCGCCAAATGTTTTGTAGCTTCTTTGATGAAGTGGGCTGTTTTGCATTCAACCAAACGTTTTTTTTTTCAAGACAAACACTGCATCATTCTTTTCCCTAGTTTTTGTGGAATGTGAAACAACAAACTAAAAAGGAAGTTGACAGAAACGCGAAGAGAGCTACGTATCGCAGAGCGAAAATATGAAGAACTTGATTCTTTAGCATTTCTTTTAATATGTATTTTTTCTTATAGGCTTGAAAAGGGCTGCATGACTAGCCGAAAACGTTCGCTTTTGTTTTTTGTTTTATAATGTTAAATGTAGTGTTGTTGCTGAGTTATGTTTGTTTATGGTTCAAAAGAGCTACCTCTTTACCCAAATTGTATAACAAACTAGTAGCCTACAAAGAAACGATCGATCGAGATTGGCAAGACAAGGGGAAGGGCTTCGCCCAGTAGGCCTAATTGGCTACCACAGGCTGAAAATGATAATGATAATTTTTTTTAGTTGTTTTAGTTAAACTCCACAGCCCTTTGCATTGTTATGTAGTTAAAGATAGAGTCTCAACAGATTGTGGAGTCAGTCTGATGTTTTTGATCTAAATTAACAACCTTGGTTTGAAAAACATTTTAGGTACCTTTACAAAAAAAGTAGAGACCCACTAAAACTTAGTGAATTTCCGAAAGAGAGGAGGGAGGGCGAGATGGTGCTTACACGACCCTGTAGGGTAGGCCTTTTTTGGTAATACTTCACATTGATAGTGATATGTGGTCTTCGCCGTTTGGATGAAAACTTAAGATTTGTCCCTCCAAAACGGTTTCGTCTCTTTATTGTCATAAAACTCATCCTTCAAAGACTAGAATCAATAAAGCAATTCCCTGAACCAGGCATCGACGACCTCAAATAATTTATTAAGCCAAAAATTCCTATTATATGTTGCATGGATGATTGTTTCTGTCTTTGGATAAAGCATTTATCAGAAAATAATATGTGTCCCAAAATGATCTCGGGCACAACCTTGTGGTCAGTAAAAAAAAATAATGCTACCGGTAAGAGACTCACCCAGACAGCACATTGATTAATGTAAAAAAACGACTGGTTTGCTGTCTGGGCAGAGACTACACTTCACAGTCTTTGTTGAGTTTTTTATTCCGCTATTGATGGACAAACTTTTAAGTTAAATCAAGTGTCTCTGCATTGTCAGACTCAGAAAGTTCTCAGACTAATCCAGAACGGATTTTTGTGGTAAAAACTTTTTAAACTAAAAAAAATGAAGTTACCTTCACTGGAAAGTTTTTCAGAGAAAAGCAACGAGGCAGTTTAATTGCACCACACCAAAACGTATCCGAAAATTACAACATTAATTGATTTGGCGGAAGCGATGGCCAACGCCACACAGATCGGTATACTGTAAGAGAGTTGTCTTCATACCGCCACAACGACATGACAAAGAAAGTAGGACAACAAGTGTCATACAGGGATGAAGAATATACTGTAGAAGCAATACTGCATCTATATTATTTAAATATTCTCTGGTTGTTTGTAGACCGCTTTGTGAAACTCACGGACCTTTCATGAGTTAGAACGCGTCGTAATGGAATTTTGTTATCTAAAAATATTATATTACAAAAACTTTTACGTTATTGCAACCTTGTGCAACATTTCCGTGTATTTTACACCCTTTCATAGGTTTACTTTAATCTGTACTGTAGACTTGCCGCAGTACCCCGTAGGTCAGTGCTTTTTAACCTTTTTTGAGTCATATAACACCTATGTATTAAAAAATCTTGCGGAACACCAAACAAAATTTTATAATGATGCAATAAGATACTCCTCATGCAGTAAAATCCGTCATTTTTACATTGATTTAACGTCTCGCAGACGTCGATTAAATGTAAAAATGACAAACTTTGTTGTCTGGGTCAACACAACAACAATCTTCTCACTTTCAGCTTTTCTCAGTGCAATATCTGGGCCTGTTTGGATGAGCACAAAGTTGATATTCGGATGGGAACTGCAGAAAGACAAAAGTGAAGCTCTTGTGATTTTGATTTTCGGCTAGTGTTCCATGGAACACGAGTCATAGTCAAACTGATGAATTTGTTGCGGAACACCTGACGATGTTTCACCGAACACCGGTTGAAAATCATTGCCATAGGCTGCAGCGTTGTTAAAAGTTTTTTTCAGTGATTTTGTGAAAATGTCCATTTTAGAGCTGCAATTCCAGACAACAAAATCCGTTATTTTTACACTGATTCAACGTCTGCAGATGTTGAATCAATGTAAAAATGACGGATTGGATTGTGTTGTCTGGGATGTTTCATGAGAACAGAAAAATGGTAGCCTGGCAATTGTGCTAAGAAAATATGAAATGAAAATACATTGTGCTTTGTTTCAATGTACAGTAGACTATTCATCTGATTTTGGGTGCCATTTTATTGTTTCAGATTGATTGCTTCGTTTGTTTCGGGTCATTAAGTTTCAGCACCAAAGTTAACGTGTAACTTTGACGACTTTCTTGATCTTCAGAGGGGAATTTTGCTTTGCAATTTCTCAGCTGGCAACTCAGTCCTTTGTACATTAATTTACCGCTTCCAGACGATAAGTCAATGTAAAAACAAACCGATTTGCTGGCAAGAAATACGAATGTCCTGATTTGATTGATTACGAAGGTTTTGTCGTGTTGCGCACGCGTTTCCAGCAGAAGTCTTGACATGAGGATGAAAACCTTTGTTCTTTATGCAGCGTGTTTTGACAAAGCAGAAAATTAGATCAGAAAAACATGATTTAAATACGAATGATAAATTGTCTTTTTGGTTATCAGAAGGTAAATGGAAAAATATCAAGCTCAGCAGTAGGCTTATGCCCTACATACTGTAATCGAGGAAAGAAATCTTACTTTGTACCGTAATTCAAATCGTCACAATGCTGCAATATTTGACTAGCTGGTAATTGACAAATTGCTGAAGATTGAATAAAAAACTATAGCCTAATGAGCTCAGGGGCTTGACCAAAAGTTAAATTGCAGAAATAAATTTCTAAAATCTTATTATAAAATAATGGTCTTTCATTGTTTTTTTTTTTTATTTTATTGTTCATAAAAAGTGAAACCAATTATTTGTGAAAGAAGTGGTAACATCACGTGCAGGCCATTTTTAATTAGAAGATACTTTTGTCACTCACTGATAGTTATGTTTGTAACCGCAAAATTTTTGAGATTTGTTAGTACGGTAAGTCGTAGAAATTCGTTCTTTTGTTTAATACTGTTCTCAAAGCAAAACTGCTTTTAAAATCTTAAACGAAAGCAAGTTATTTTAAAGAATTTTTAGGACAGGTAGGTAGGCTACACAGGTTATTGCATGGTAGGTAGGTCTTTGCTTTGCATGTAGTATAGTACGTCAGATGCTAAATATTGTGATCAACGAAGACTGCATGAAGTGATATAATTACCAACAGAAGCAAACGAAATCAAGGTTATTTAACAATTATGCAACGTTATTTTCAAAGATCATTTGCTTAACACAAGTTTAATGCAAATGTGATGTCGAATTGACATACCGTAAATAATTTTATAGTGGCATGAGGTAGTTGATTATATGAATAGATTACTCCTTACTTACTATTTGCATTACTACTATATATTAATAGTGTAATAATTAATATACAGTATAATAATAATAAATAATAATAATTATATATTAATATCAATTACACAGGAAATATAAACTATTATTAATATTATATAATTCTATTACGATATATATATTATATAACATTTATATTTATATAAACAATAAATACTATTATTACTAAGTTACAAAAAGTGCTAAATGCCAAGCAAAAAGCCAAGCAGAGCAAATTACAGTAATCTAATAACTGCATTTGATATTAATATATATATGAATATTACTGCAGACAGTGGCACACCGTTAGATGCCTACCAGGGAGGCCAGGAACTTACTCTGACCGAAGGGACCGGACCCACCGCGGTAGATGGTAATCTGTGGATGTAAAAATGATGGTTATTGGCTGCCTCAAGCTGATCTGCCTGTCTCGACTTTCCTATTGCTGTTGTTGGAGCAGACTAGGAGATGACAGGTCAAGCTCGAGAAGTTGCACGTTTTGGTTGATTATTGATTTTAATTTAATTTGAGTTTGTTTGTGTGTGTGTTTCTTCTTTTTGATGCCCGCTTGAAGAAGGACACCTGCTTGTAGAAAACGGACCCCTTCAGTCTGACATCTCATTTGGCAGAGGTGCTAGAGAGGGGCGGCCAGAGGAACGGTAGCTTTCGCTGACCCCAGCGTCTTCTTGGGATGGGCCGCTGCAATCCTGTCTTCCCAACGCGAGTGAGATAACGGAGAGGTTAAAGATGGTTAAAGATTTCCCGCTGCAATCACTCTTCCGGCACCGTCCGTTTCAGATGAGTGAGAGGGATGGGTTAAAGATGGGTTGTTACGCCCTTGGCTGTTAAACTTCTTCAAAGATGTTCTTCGACCGTACTGTGCTAGTGAGACTCACCGCTGCAACCAGTCGTCTCTACCACCGAGGACGACTGAAGAGGAGCGGTTGAAGAAAGAGTCTCGTCTGGTTCTTCTTTCTTCTGACCGTAGGAGGAGGTTTGGAAAGAATGGTAATGTCAGATGACAAAGATATGTTATGCTTTTGTGTTGCGTCTTTTGTTTTTGTCATGATCACCCACAGGGCTTGGATGGTGGACCGTTTTGTGTTCCATATGTAGGTGTGGCCAATATCCGGAGGTATCTTCTTTTGGATGATGGTGTGTTTGGCTACATTCATCATGATCAGCGGTATTGGGTTCTTTTTTTTATCCGCCGGGGAATTGGTTGTAAAGGATCATTTCCATTGTTATTTCAATGTCTTCGTTGGTTAAGTCAAACAATAGTTGTTTCAGGCGCTCCTATATTCCTAGCGCAAAGGAGCACTCGGTTAGGACGTGGGCCACATTGTCCTCTGGTTTTCTGCAGAATTTGCAATTTGTTATTCTTCCGGATTGTAGCGATCTTTCAAATTCACCCCATTTATATCCTCCATGAGCTATCCGATAGGACATGGAGGATTGGTAAGGGGGAAGCAGGAATTTGATTTCCTTGTTTTTCAAAAGAATCTCGTTTCAAGGGATCGTTTTTCCATTTTGGTCAATCTTGTCAATCTTCTTTTCATTTTGAGTTTTCAGATGAAGGTAAATGTTTTTATAGGAAGTGTTTTTCCAGTCGTGTTTCAAGCCTTTGAGTTTGCAAAAGGACTTGAAGATGTCCGCATACATTTCGACTGGATTCGAGGCATGCGGAACGCTGTTGGAAAATAAAAGAGGATTGATGTGTCTCATTTTGTAGCTTAAATTAAACATGGCCCATTCGTGCCAGTGTTCCGTGGCGTCTTCTATTGAGGAGAGATGGCGAATTCTGTCGATGCGGCTTGTATGAATTTGGATTGGATGTCCATCATGTTGATGCCTCCATCTTTGACAGGAAAGTGTTTTGCTTCTCTGGAGTTGTTCGAATGGTGAAGGATACCAGAGCAAGTTGAATAGGATTTGTTGAGTTCTTTGAGGTGTTGTTTTGTTGGCATCAGCACTCTACTCAGATGCAAAGTGACGGGTACCATGAGAGTGTTGATGACGGAGATCTTTTCGTAGAGAGAGAGTCTTCGTGGCTTGTGGATGTTGGCGATTGTCTGAGTTTTTCTGATGGCGGTCTACTAGTTCATTTATTTAGTTCTGTTTTGTTTGTTCCTAGCCAAGTGCCCAGGATCTTGATGTTGTTCAAAATCGCAGTTTCAGGAAAGAGCTGCTGAGCTTTTTGGGCCAGAACAGGTTTGGACGCCAAGATCTGGGTCTTTCGCTGTTCACTATCTGGCCAGACATGGTCTGGTACAAGGCTAGTTCTCTATTGATTTCTTTGTGGGACGGAATGTCTCTTGTTATGAATGTGGTGTCGTCCGCATATTGTTGTATTTTGATTTTCATCTTGGAAAAGCGAAAACCGTTAATCAGTTGTTTTTTCTCAATGCGACGGGTGAGCACGTGGGCACAGATTATGAAATAGAGCATGCTGAGGGGGCATCTCTGTCGAATGCCCCTTTTAACGTTGACTCGTTTGATTAGGGCTCCATTTATTTCTATCTTGCTTTTTGTTTTGTTGTAAACCAAAGACAGGTAATTCATCATTATTGGTTTCACGCCGAGTATCTTCAAGATTCCATAGAGAAAGGAATGACTTACTATATCGAACGCTTTTTCAAAGTCAGTTAACATGATGTACAAGCCCTGTGTTGTGTTTGGGATGCTTCCAGAGCCGCTTGTATGTTCATTGTAACATGCTCTATTCTGCAGTTTGGCAATCCACATTTCTGATTTGGACAAATTATCAGGTTTGTGATCATGGGTGTGGGTCTGTTGGAGAGGATTTTACTCAAAATCTTGTAGCCTATAGTCTGTGTTGAAGAAAGAGATCGGTCTCCAGTTTTTGAGCTTTTCTTTTTCGCCTTTTTTAAAGATTAGCTTCACTTTTGCTTCTCTCATGGAAGGGGTCATTTTTTCTCAAATAGCGATTTGTAAGCATTTCCAAAATGTTGTGTTTCAGAAAGTGCCAGCATTTTTGGTAAAACAATGCACCAAGATCATCGGATTCGGGTGCAGAACCGTTATTTAGAGAGTCGATGGCGGTTTTTTACTTCTTTTAGAGTTATTAGCTGTTTCGCTTGTTCAGCTGCGTCCTCGTCAATTTTGGCTTCTCCCAGGATGTTCAGGTATCTGTCTTGTTCTTGAGGATTGATGTCGTCTTTTACACCCCATAAGGAGTGATGGAAGCTGTGTAACCTACTTCTTTGAGTATGACTAAACAAATAGAGCATCGTTTCTCTTTCGCACAACGCTCAGAGTTCAAAATGGATACCACTACATCTTGCAGGTTTACAATTTTCCATATGAAATGGATTTGTTTCTTGTCTCATCATCAGTGCGTCCGCTCCCGGAGCCGTCCACACACCCAAACACTCAGCAGGCACACCATACTTACATGGAAGATACCTACCAGGGAGGCGAGAGACTTAACTCCTACCGAAGGGACCCACCGCGGTAGATGGTAATCTGTGGATGTAAAAGTTTTGTTATCCACAGTTTTATTATTATTTTTTTTTTGGCTTTTTTGATGCAGTAGGTACACTAGGTGTGACCACGGAGGTATATATCCCCCGTGTGACGTTTTCCCATTTTTGTGGAACTAAACTCCAAAAAATTATACTACCGCCAACCTTGCCAAAGTGTTGAAACTGCAAGCATTGAGCTTTGCGGAATGCACAGCAAGGTACTTCCACTAAAGTGCTCAATCGACATAAGCCAAGAGCGTCCATAACTGCAGACATTGGCACACCGTTATATTATATATATATTACACTATTATTTACTATTATAAAATTATTATTTACTTACTACTTACTTAAATTTAGGCTACATATATTTACTTACAATTATCCTGTGGGCTGTTAATTTTTAAGATGCTATCATTTTACCGCATGAAATAGGAGATCAAAATGTATACATAGAGTTCAACTTTACCAAGATCTTGTAATAATTATAAATTACAGATAAATTGTCGCCTCGTAAAAGTATTTGTAGTATATTTTGACAATGAGATTTATATTGATATTTCTGCTAGCTTGTAGCGGCTACCACTTCAGCGTTGGTGTTACTGTCCAAAAAGTCGACACAGGTGAAAACTGTTTATGCTGCTCAAATAATTTTAAATGCCTTGTAGACAATTTGTATTATAAAATTAACATAACTATATATTATGATTAACACACATTGTTATTATTAGTGTTATATTGTAAGCGAGTTTGAAATACAAGTCACGCCGTGCTGAATATATTTTAGAAAATTTCGCTTCGCATGCTATTGGCTTTACAGCTGCTGTATTAATTCTAACCACGTTTATTGATAAATGTCAACTACCTTTGCTAGTTGACAATTGTAGTTAATAGACTTAATCCACAAAATCCATGTGTCTGAAAGCAATAGAAATGTTGGTAGCATTATTGCGTTTAATTTTTGTTGGTAGATGTTGAATTTCGGTTAAAAATAATTTTAACTTTTACTCATAGCAGCGTATGGAAGTCATCACCTTGGTGACGTCACATTCCATTACGTCATCGCAACTTACGTTGATGCGGAAAGGAAATGTCGTACCAGAGGAGGGCACGTGTTTAACGAATACGAAAAGATGGAGTCTTATTTACAAAGAATTGCAAAGCCGTTTCGAAACCTGGCTTACTGGATGGGTGAGGAAATATTTGTTTCAGACTTAAAATTTTGAAAATTATTTTTATCCAGTTTCTCTGTAGTAGGCTGTTACCATGCTTGCATATCATTAATTTTTAAACTTGAATTGAATGCTGATGGCTACTTTACGGGCTGCAGTTCAAAGAGCTTGTAAAGTAGCACTTCATTTTAGACAGAGATCATAACAACATTTAGTTATTGTTTAATCTTTAATTATTAATAGGCTATTTAAAAAAAAAATTTTTTTTAAATAAAGTCTGCTTTTCCAAGCGATTGCAACTTTTCGACGACGCTCTTTCGAAAAGCAAACCATTAAAGCCACGCCCATATTTAACTAGTGTAAAAAGTAACTCGCCGCACTTTCAGTTCTCTATTCCCCAATTTCGTTTTTTTCTTAAAAGCAGTTTACAAATAGCCACAACAAGGGAGGCAAAACTTTCTTCGCACCGAGGTCATATGCGACAAACCCCACATTTATGAGATCTACAACGCAGCAAAGCTGGTAGCCTATTTGCTTAATTGTACTCATTGTCAGTTTTTACGGCTTAAATTATTGATAAATAACGGAAAATCAAAAAAGAGTTTATTGAAGTGTTTGTGAGTGGTATGATGAAGGTGTGAATTTGTTTTTAGGTGGCTAGGTGTGAATTCGTTTTTAGGTTTGAGGTGGCTACAAGTTGACATATATTATTTACTTAATAAGATTGCCATAACAAAGGCTTTATAAAACATAGCTAAACATAAACATAAAGTAAGCACCTAAGCTGTTTACAACCCTCACAACACAACTGAAAAGTGGATAAAGAGTGTCAACAAGAGCTTCGCGAATCTCGACAGAAGCCAACACGTGGACTGTGCACAGAGCACGCAAGACCGATTTAACACAACCAATCAGAAAAGAGAATCAAGAGTTTTACAACATTCTCCCAAACTTTAAAGGGATATAGTAAAGGAAAAACCTGACTTGGCGATTTTCCACGTTCTTTCTGTTTAACATGCTACCATAAAACGATTTTCAATAAAATTTTGCCCCATTGCGGTCTGATCAGCATTCCGCGCCCGCTTTTGTCAGAGCTTTCAAAACTAGAATGGGCGTGAGCAGCGAAGCGTGCGACTGTACAACCTACGTCACTATAAGCGAGCAATCAGTTGATTGCGCAATAGTTGTTACTGCGGGCGATTTAACTGTAGGCTATGTATGTATGTACATCAAAACAGCAGATTTCAACATCAAGACATCAGACAGTTTGCTCAAAACATCAGATCTGATGTTAGTGTTAACGTGGCTTTTGTTATTGCTGTCGATAGTGACGTATTCTCAAGCAGTGTTTGCACTTTTGGTCATTTTGAAAAAAAATTAAAAATAAATGAAACATTGAACTTTGGACCTTGCCAGTGCCATTGAAAACATTTTTTTTTTTCAGTAATTCTTTTTGAAATGTATTCTTGAATGTTCAGTTTACGCATTTTAATCCTTAATTCCCGTTTGAAAATTTCATTTACTATGCCTTTAAAATGAAAGCAATACATACTAATAAAAACTTGACAATACCTAATAACAGTAGGCTACATTAAACGATCAACGGGGCGTCGTTCACGAGTAGATCGACGTAATGTGTCTGGTGCGACAACACTTCGCCCTTTTGTTCGATCGTCCGTAACAGTCTCAGGCTGTGTATCAGTAATTGGAGCGACAGCTTCTTCAGACAAAATCTGTGTATTATTCAAGTCCGATGCTCCTGGAAGAGTCTCGGTGATGTCAGTTTGTTCGGCGACTTTACTACTATTGGTAGTATTTTTTTCATGGTCATCTTCATCATCTGGAGCACACACTCTTTCATAATTGAGTATGATTTCCAGTTTTTCGGAAGATCCTCCATACGGTGCTAAATGCTTTGTAGCTACTGTTGAGGTTTGTCTATCTCAGCATTTCTTAAACTGGGGTAAATTTACCCCTGGGGGTAAATTTCCTTGTTTTGGGGGGTAAATGAGCTATTTATCAAAATATCCACGTCAGTTGACGGGACAGAAAATTGTGCCAGTTGTAGGTATTGGTATTGTATATATCACTTCACCGCTTGACGGAGATAACTGGAAATGATCTCTTAAAGAATGACATCATCAGCTATCTTCAAAACTCGCAGGAGGAGTTTGAACGATATTTTCTCGAGATAAATACTGGCAGTATTTTGATGAAAGTAGCGAGAAATCCTTTTGTATGTAAAGTGAAAGATGTTCTTGAAGCAATCCAAGAAGAATTTATAGAAATAACAAACGATTCTTTTGCAAAAGATTAGTTTCACTCTTGCAACCTAGAAAAGTTTTGGGTTAAAATATAACATTGCTATCCAAGGATAGGTATTCAAGCTCTGAATGTTTTGATCACGCTTTCTTCAACTTACCTATGCGAATGCGGCTTCTCTGCATTGCTTACTATCAAATCTAAAGCACGAAACCAACTTTATGTTGAATCCGATATTTGTTGTGCACAGTGCCGGTCTTAGGGCATTTCGGCCGTGTGCGAAATATGCTTTGCGGCCCCAATGACGATGATCCCATTTAGTAGCGTAGCTATAGGTAATTTGAAAGAGGAGGGGTTGACGGCCGGCAGGCGAAGCCTGACGGTGTGTTCTCCGAAGGCGACACCCAGCGGCGGAGGGATCTGGGGGCTTCCCCCAGAAAATTTTGAAAAATTACTTTGAATTTTGCGCATTCTGAGAACCGCAACTGACTTTAAGGATACCGGTACTTGCTTGTGAATCGAATTAAATTTTTTCCATTAGAAATGACAACAATTACTGCATTTTCTGAGTAAATTGCGGGCGCCCCTAATTTGTGGGCTCTGTGCGATCGCAAGGTTTGCACACCCCAAAGACCGGCACTGGTTGTGCATTACCTCCTACGTTACCAGACATTAAACAACTCGTTGCCAAAACGCAAGGGCAGCCGTCGCATTGAATATAACTGATGGAATTTGTTCCTTTTGTTTTTTTAATGAATGATTTTACCATTTTATCTATTGGGGGTAAATCTGATATTCATCTTTGTTAAAAGGGTAAAACATACAAAAAAGATTAAGAACCACTGGTCTATCTGGAAATTCTACACGAGCGTAATGTGAATTAGCTTCAATGAGTTGTACTTCATCAACTAATAGGTCGTTTTTAGACTTTCGTACATAGCGTTTAATAAGCACCGGGCCCGGAGTCGACAACTACGTAGGCATTGAATATCCACTTGTAGATCTACGAACAAAGTTAAAAAGTCTGTCATGTGGAGTGACGTTAGTAGCTATGCATAAGAGTGATCTTATCGAATGTAGGACATCGGGCAGCACATCCTACTAGCACTCAGTAAGCATTTCGACTTTAAGGCTAGTTGAATACCTTTCCAAATAACGCTATTGCATCTCTCGACTTGTCCGTTTCCAGCAGGATTGTACGGCGTGGTTTTGCTTGTGGGTACTCCTCTTTCCAACAAAAACTATTTTAGTTTTTGGCTCATAAAAGAAGACCCTCGATCAAAATGTATGTAATCAGGCATTCTAAAAACGGTAAACGATGAAGTTAACGCTTCGATCACACTTTCAGTGGTCATACTGGCAGGCATGGAGGAACCACGTAGGCCTCGTGGGCCTGGGCCCAGGGCCTCTGAGAGAAATTTTCAATAGGGGTACAAAGATTCATTCCGGGCCCCCCTCTCACTCCGGGCCCCCATTGTCTCGGGCAAAACGCGTGATGTTTGCTTAGGCGTAGGCCTATTGCACATCATACAATATTTTACTGTAGAATTGGATATCTGTGCGCAATAATAGTATCAGGCTGCAAAAATGTTATTATTTAGTGTTTTGTGTTGTGCCATGGATGGTTGTGCATATCATGTGATCTGATCCTCGCCAATTTGTGCATCCTGCATTGAACTCGTGTGTCAGTTGTTGATGGTGCTTGTTGAGAGGTGTCGCTTGTACAGCTTTAATATAAAGTTTTCAAATTTATTCATTTCTCTTAGATGTAGCCTATAATTATTTCTGATGAGGACACTATGTGGTGTCGAAAACGTTGGATTTAGTAGTTTTTTTTTTGTGTGTTTAATAAAAAATGTTAAATCCGTTAACGTTACTGAGTGTTACATGTATCTGGTACAAGTCAAGCTCTCTACCAAGGCTCAAACATAACATCTTGTTAAAACATAATCAAATTAATCATCTGACCAATAGGCCTAACCTTTCTTCATTAACTTTTGCATTCACCACATGCCTAGCAGAGATGAACGAAGTCAGTTTTTTTACTCCGGCTCCGCTTCTGCTCCCGAAAGTATTGACACCGGCACCTGCTTCAACTCCGAAGTTTATTTGAAATGAAATAAGCGTGAAACTACCTTTTTCAAATAGTTTTTAAAAAACACAAAACACCCGGGCTTTTCTCAAAATTGCTTTTGCTACACTATGTCCCCCCCCCCCCACAGACAGGAGAATAACCAACTTTTATGATTTAATTTAGGATGAGTTTTAACAGAACATTTTTGCACGTAAAGCATTAAATTACCACTTTGGGTTCCTAATTTGCTCGCAATGTACCGTACTCAATTACCTTTCCGGGCCCTTTTGCTACATTACGGGCCGCCAGGACTAAATAATAACAACTTTTATGCTTGAATTTAGTCGTTTGATGGTTTTACCCAAACATTTTTGCGCGTAAACTATAAAATCACAATTTTGGGCCCCCCCAACAAACACAGGCCAGGGCCCTCAAGGGTACGCCGTACCCTCCGTACCCCCCTCTCATAGGCCTTGCCTGGACCCACCTACTTCATTTTCTGGGTGGGCCTGGCCCACCCACTTTTGAAAGCCAAATTTCTTTGAAAAGGTAGCGAAAATGGCAAATCAGAGACGGAGTACCAAAATAGGTCTTCACTCATTTGATATTCACTAGTTGATTATTTTTGATAGCTCAATAATGAAATCCAATCTTCAAACTTTTCTGTTGAGTCCGCTATTGATGGGAAGCACGTGCGGGTGTGGTTGCGTGTGATTGGTGAAGCAATCTATCAATTAATATAATTATTCATTATTCTCTATGGTTGAAACAATGATATCATTGCTTAGATCAATAAAGTTATTTTTAGTCTCACTGAAATTAATACAGTAGGGCAGTAGGCCTACCGTATGGTACTGTATTGTTTATATCTATCTGCTAACCGAAATGAAGAAAATTACATCGTTTTTCGCCAAACGGTCTTTAGACAAGTCCAGTTTCGAATAAAACTCAGAGGAACCTCATTGCATAAAGTCTAACCTGGTCAGCGCCGGATTAACTATAGTAGCAGATGTAGCAGCTGCTACGGGCCCCGCGCTTCACAAGGCCCCGCGCTTCACAAGGCCCCGCGCTTGGCAAGCAAAACTTTTTTTTTGCAAAAAAATGTCGAACATGGCAATTAATTTTTGGCTTGCAAACTGGAATGGCAAAGGACAACATTATAATTGTAGGATTAAATTACTAGTCCAACGTCTTGTCCCTTCCGAATTATTCTAAACTAAAAAAAAACAGTAATTTCCACTGGAGGCAACTGCCTGTTCGAATGCCACTAGCCCACGATGCTAGTCCTAGTTGTTTAAGAGAACATTCGAGAGAATGGCAACTTCGCGCATTGTGTTGTTACAGGGAAGAATTTAATCGTTTCTTGTGTGCGATTTTAAGGTTAGTTAGAGTGGAGTGCTAAAGAGGCTCTCTGCAACACGATGGTCCGCAAGAGCTGATGCTATTAAGGTTATTAAACAACGGTTTCCTTTCATAAAGGAGGCACTGGAGAAAATTGCGAATGACCAAGAGCAAAAGGTAGAATGTCGACAGCAGACAAATGGACTCCTCGAGAAAATGGAGTTGTTCGAAATTGGAATCTTAGTGGTTTTTTGGAATAGCTTACTCGATTGCTTCCAGGCAACTCAAGCCTCTCTTCAAGCAAAGCAGCAAAATCTCAACATTGCTTCAGCTTTGTGTGCCTCTTTGGCAGGATCTCTACAGACTTTCAGAGAACAATTAGCTAAGTTTGAGTCAGAGGCGCAGAAGCTGACTCAAGTGCCGGATTACCGACCAACAAGCACAAGAAGAATTGTCCGAAATCGAAGGCACGATAAGGATGTAAGCAGCGGCCATTTAGTTCTAGATGCAATGGATAATAATCAATCACCTAAAGACAGATTCCGGGTGGAAGTTTTCCTTGCAGTATTGGACAGCCTACAATCTGCGCTAGAGCAACGTCGCAAGGCATAGCCTACACCCAATTGAACACATGGTTTAGTTTTTTGCGAAATCTACATGACCCAACACCTGCGCAGATCCCAGAAAGTGCTGACAGACCTTTAGAAGCATATTCCAAGGATTTGGAAGACGGATTAAAAGATGAACTACCTCAGTTTTCAGAATTCGTAAAGCACATTGCTATTGATTGCTTCTCTCCAGAACTCAACTATTTCACTTTGATTAAAGAAAACAGTATTGACACCACATTTCCTAACATTGACAATTTGTTGCGCATTTATCAATGTATGATGGTAACTAATTGTACTGGAGAAAGATCATTTTCAAAATTGAAGTTGATTAAAAACTATCTGCGAAACACGATTGGGCAAGAGCGGCTACACTATGTAACTCTTTTGAATATTGAAAATGACATTCTAAAGTCACTGAACTCATCTGAAATAATTGCCAAATTTGCAGAAATCAAAATGCGTCGAAAAGACCTTTGAATGATATTGTTGAAGTTTTATATTTCTCCTTGCAAATAAAACATTACATTAGACTTTTGTTATTTTTGTTGTTGTAGAATGTAGATCAAATCTATAAAATATTCAATTACTTCACGGCAGGGATATCTATAACTACGGGATTGGAAACTCTATCCAGTGCTATACATCAGTAGGGTCATCACATTACTACGACTACAGAAGATTAACAAAATAAAATACCGACTAAAAGCTATACAAAATTCGATTTTACAATAATAATACAAAATGTACAATTGTACACTCACATTAAAACTTAATTGATGCATAAAAGTACATTTACGCTGCTAGAAAAAAAAACGTTGAATCCAAAAAATGAATAAATGCAACGAGTCCAAAAACCGCCTACTGTTGTTCTTTAGCATTTTGCGTACTGCAAGTCGGATCAGAAGTTTATGAGGAGTGTTGAGCAATCAGTGAAATATATGCTGTAACTGTATCATCAGCTATGTTCACAGACCAATCCAGTACGAAACCAATCCGTTTACGATGTCATCAGAACTAAAACCAATAGTCACTCTGGAAATTTTTTAAGCAGCAAACAAAATACAACATGACTACACTAATGGAATACAAACAAATAAACAAACCAGGCAAGCGTAAACCATTTTATACACCAGTAGGGTCACTTTACTTTGTGCGCTGCTGTAATAAATAATCACATAAATTGACCTCAATGGGCAGCAAGTAGTAGGCTAAATGAACAACCAAACGTGTAACAATCAATTCACCTGCTGTAAATTGTAAGGTTTCGGTTCACTAGATATTCTACAATCAGCTATAGTTTGCTTTACATTGCAATTAAATAAGGCAGATTACGCACTTTCACAAAGTGAACCAATCTTGTAACTCCAGAATGATTCAAGTTATCATGTATTTTGTATAAGTTTTCACTTGAAGGAAGAGCACACGACATCCTTGACAAGGCATCTAGAGCTACATTGTCCTTTCCTGGTTTATGCATAAGGTCAAAATGGTATCCAGCCAGTTCAAGTCTTCATCGCATAATTTTGTCATTTTTGATTTTACCTTTGTGTTGTTGATCAAACATCAAAGTAACACTTTTTTGATCAGTTTTAAAAACAAAATGACGAAAAACCAGGTACTGGCGCCAATAGCGAGCAGCTTCTACAAATGTACAATTGCCTGCGCTTCCTTTTCCACAGCTAGATGCTTTAGTTCCGACTTCCGAGCCTCTAAGTGTCCGTGAAACGAAAGCAACAGGTTTTCCTTCTTGGTTCAAGGTGGTAGCCAGGGCCAGTGCCGATCTTAGGGTATTTCGGGCCCTGTGCGGAATACGCTTTGCGGGCCCCAATGACAATGATCCAATTCAGTAGCGTAGCTAGGCATTTTGAAACGGGAGGGGGGTGGTTTGACGGTCGACGGGCGAAGCCTGACGACGTGATCGCCGAAGGCGACACCTAGTGGTGGGGGTCTAGGAGAGCCCTCAAAAACTTTTGAAAAATTACTTTGAATTTGGGGCATTCTGAGAGCATGTTCAACAAAAATTTGGGTATGAATATTAAAATCAAACTTCGACCTATTTCGTCCCCTGAAAAGATCGAGAGAAATTTGAAATGTTTGCGGCAATTCCGATGAGCCACTTCGGCTCTGTTTTTTTTCTCGATCTTTTCAGGGTACGAAATATTCAGGGGACAAAATAGGTTGCACCCGTTGAATCTTTATGTTTTCTTGTTGCTAATTCCTTTGTTGAATTTTTCCATTCGAAATGACAAAATTACTGCATTTTCTGAGTAAATTGAGGGACCGCTAATTTGCGGGCCCTGTGCGATCGCACGGTTTGCACACTCCAAAGACCGGCACTGCCAGGGCCTTTTCTGAAGCATCTGTCTCAATGTCAAAAGTTGCTTTTTCGTTTATAGCTATTACCACAGCTTCGGCAATAGTTCGTTTAAGATCTTCAAATGTTCGTTTGGCGGTTTTATTAGAAGGAAGCGATTTACATTTGGTGTGTGTTTGTATACGATGAGAAAAGTAGGGTATGGGTATCCATCTGGATTAATAAGAAAAAATCCCAAACAATGACTTAACTCTTTTGCACTAGTTGGCACAGGCATTTTACGTAAGAGTTCCAGTCTGCCTGGGTGCGGTTTGATCTCACCTTCAGAAATTTCGTAGCCAAGTATTAGTAATTTCCTTGTGGTCCAAATACTTTTCGCTTCATTGAGGACGATTCCTTTTTTTCTTGGAAACCTTCATGAACTTCCTAAGGTTCTCGTAGTGATCGTTGTGATTGTGTCCACAGATAGTTATGTTGTCTAAATATGGGTAGACCTCTTCTAAGTGCTCTTCTTTGATGATTTCGGTGATTACTTGCTGAAAACAAGCTACGCCATTAGTGACTCCAAACAGCAGCCTTGTAAATTGGTATAACCCGCCATCTGCTTCAAATGCCGTAAATTTTCGATCTTCTATTCGGAGAAGGACTTGATGGTACGCACTGGTTAGATCAAACGTAATGCAAACTCGGTATCGAGCAATTTCATTTACTAATTCTCTCATGTTAGGCAACGGGAAAGCACCTAATAGTGTGAATTTATTTATAGTTTGTGAGTAGTCGGTTGCTAACCTTTTTTTAGTGTTTTGTCCTTTGACAACCACGACTTGAGCTCTCCAAGGTGACTGACTTTCTTCAATGATTAATTCTTGTAACAAACGAGTGGTTTCTCTGCGAATGAATGCCCGATCATCCTAGAAAGTATTTTTGTGATTTCGGAGCGACCGGGTGACAGTCTAGGGTTAGATGTTTAAATAGTTCTGGAGGATTAATCTTCAAAAAGGTAAAACTGCCCACAGGCACAGAAACACTCAGCTTTTCGCCTCCATAATGAAATATCACACTTTCATGTTGAGATTGGAAATGCAATCCGAGTATGACATCTGCGCATTAGGCATCAAAAACACCAAGCTTCTTACCTAGGTACACGTGGTTTTGGTAGGACACATCTACTGCCACATAACCCAAAAGGTCATCGGAACATTTCGAAGACGCCTAAGCTATAATGTTGCTTTGTAGGACCAAATTGAGATTAAGGGACTTTACGATGCGAGGGTGAATGAAACTCTCAGTCAGAACATCAGCTGTCAAACAACGCAGAAGCAGTTTTGTCGCCTAGTATAACAGGGGCCGCCGCCTTTGAAAGAGAACTAGGAACAAAGTCTTTTACAGATCCATGTGTACGTCTTGGTGCAAGATATGCTACTTGAAACTTGCTCTGATTGTAAAATAAGAAATGAAAACAGATATTTTAGTTGGTTTTTGTTTTCATAACATTAGCATTTTTCTTTGCACGATAAACATTAGCAAAATGTCCTAATTTCTGGCAATTAAAACAATGTGCTTCTTTAGCTGGACAAACAGATCTGCAATTTCTTTGCAATCAAAATGTCTCTGCAATCTCTCCTACAAAACATGCATTGTTCCTTATTGATAGAGGCCAACAGAGCGTTTTCAGAAACATCTTCCACAACTGATTCTTCGGGATAGGCGGCAATAATAGCGTTCTGAACACAAGGCAGTAGGGCGTTATGATGCAGCAATGATCAAAGTTGAATACTTTGCTATTGTACGATGTACAATCTTCTATTTATCTTCCAGAAGTTTCATATTCAGAACTATCTGGAAGGTTTCAGCGGATCATAGATAGCTGATCCTGTGATCGTATGTACACTACACCTTCTCCAAAATGTGGACCTTTTTAGCTCAAGGGGGGTTCCCGGGAACCCCGAGAATCCCTCCTGGCTACGGGCAGGGCCTCCGAGAGAAGTCAGCACTGGTCGGGAAACAATACGAAAAATGGGCCCCATAATATTTTTTAGCAAATATACAACTAATTTGTATCTTGCGTTGCATGTTCGTGTTAAGCTGAAATTAGCCTACTTAATTTCTTCAGTATGAAAAGAACTTCGTTCAATGCAAAGATAGATCATCAATAATCACTGGACTACACTTGCAGCAAAAATGCCATTGAGGCAAACTATTTTGTCCAGAAAGCTTTGTAAACACACAATGGGCCTACAGTGAGCGTCTGGGGCCGAGGGTATTTCCTTTTACCACCCCAGATTCACGATGTTTCCGGACTACACTGGAAGGTTATTAGAAAGCAGCCAGTCTTTGGTTTCATCACCCATGACACGCAGACCTTCCACTCCGTTAGGTGGCTTGAAGATGGAGCAGTCATTGATGATGTGGTCTGCGGTCTGTTCCTCGGCACCACATTCACAGGAAGAGGAAGAGGCCATTCCCCTTTGGTGCATGGTTGAGCGGAAAAGCCCGACGCCCGTAACAAAACATATACAGGAATTACTTTCTTTAATCGTGCTTGGACTGATGCCTTTAACTTTCCCAGATAACTTTTGTTGAATACAACCTCCTATGCCTGGCCAACGCAGATTTTGAAGTTAAGGTTTAGTTGTCATGCAAAAATAGTTCCCGCTTAGCTAAAACAGCACCAGTCTTCAAGTTGAAATTATCAATACAAACGAAACCGTTCAGTGATACAGAAATCATTTCAGCTTCAGATTTTACATCTTGAGGCTGTTCAACATCGCCTACCTTAACACGAAAATGATTTGTTCTTGATGAGAAGCATCGAGAGTGACATTTACAATGCTTGAGAAATATTTGGAACTACGCACTTCATTTAAGAATTTGTTGATTATTTAGTTGGTACATTTTTACTTTGGTACTAAAAATGGGCCCCCCTCAAAAGTGCAAAAACAAAAAACTACTCGTTTTTCCTTTACAATGTTTTGCTAGGGGGTAAACTGGCCCAACTTCCCCCCCCTCTCGGAGCCACTGGCTACGGGCCTGTGGTAAATGTCCCAGAACCGACTAACTGACAAGCAGTTTTTTGGCTGGACGGTGAACGAAGGAAGTAAACCATGTCATTGTAAAATATGTGCTGCTTTTGTGTAGCCTACTGTTCTAATAGATTGGGTTTGTCAACTAAATCAGCTACTGCCTGCAAGGTGTTGTTTTTTGTGGCGATTCGAATACTATAAATTACCGGTACCACGTCTTCAATTCACTGATTTTCTGTTCTTTCGGGTTAAAACGTAACTTAGGTGAGATTAAAATAACTTTAAAGTTGTATTGGCACCTTTTTTAACTTAAATAATGTCAAAAATAATCTCGTTTATGAAGGAAATTTTGAAGAATTTTCGACTGAGAAAAAAGGAATTTTTCAGGACAAAAATAGAAACTGAAAAGGATTTATTAATTGTCAGAAGTGGAAGCACTGTCTACGGGTCATAGTTTGGTGACCCACTCATATCAGGTCAAAGAAGAGCTAACGTAAAAAACTATTTTGGTTAAAAAGGCAACGATTTACTTTACAACTAGCCTACATTTCTAACAGAAAATTAATTTTATTGCAGGAATAACAGATATACACCGACCTGGTAATTGGATGACCAGCACTGGCAATTATTTGACTTTTACTCCGACCAGATTAGAGCATCACTGCATGGTCTATGACCGGGGTCTTATTCCTGTTGATTGTTCAGAAACAGTTTTCTACATTTGCCAGAATGAAAATAGTAAGATGAAATCGCTCGCATAGTGGCACTTAGGGTGACTTGATTTGGTTTGCATTACCAACTAGCCTACTAGTAGTAGTCCACTGTAGGTTTGTTCACCTATAATTTCAGCATTTCAACTTCATTCATATTCTTCAAAAAGTGTTTGATACATATTAAATCTATTAATGTTAATGGCGTTAAGAGTAGAGCATGTTCATAGTTTTTAATGTTTACAATTGTATGAAAGTTAATGGAGACCATCTGAATTTTTATAGGATAATTGCAATTTTACCACGGCTTGTTTTTCCATAACTTTGTCCCTAGGCTATACATAAAAAAAACCTCAAGCAACTTCATTTTTTCAATTCTAGAAATTATGAATATGTGCCACGAGACACAATGGAGCTGCCACGATAACACAACATGCATAGATCGGCACTTAGTGTTGGATGGTAAGTACGACTGCCCTGACCACTCGGATGAAAATAACCCAATAACTTGCCTGGTGAGGGAGTTTCAATGCAAAGAAACAAGGAGATGTATTCCAAGAGCAATGGTAAATAAAATAAAGGCAAAGTATTACTTTATTTTGTACATGATGATATGATTTGCGTTTCAATATCTAATTGTGAGTTGTAAGGTGCTGGAGGAGAGAAAAGAAAATTGTCCATTAGAAGACAAAATGTTAAACCCGGGGAAATGTTAAACCCGGGTTAAACCAAAAAGTTCTTTAACCAGTTGATACAGAAGTCTAAAAAATAATACTTTTTTTTCCATTTTATAGTTTCAAAACACTGTGATATATGCATTATGCAATCATGGACGTATGCAATTCGCTTTGTAATTGCGTTACATCAAAAAAATAATATGCATATTAATCGTAATACTGAGTGGTAACAAGTAATTAAACAAACATTTAACGTCGTTTCTCAATTTAATTTAACAATTTACACGTACAAATTTACAAATTGTAGAAACACCTGCAGCTTGTTTTTTCCAACAACTTTGCGTTTTCGTTAAAACAAAAACAACATTTGCTTTAATTTCTGATTACTTTAATTCTAACGCCTTTGCGTAATCCTAAAACCGCGTTAACATAAATTAATTCAGTATTTGTAAAAACTTAATCGTCGTCGTGTGAGCCTCTGGGGCCGAGAGTATTTCCTTTTACCACCCCAGATTCACGATGTTCCCAGACTATACTGGAAGGCTACTAGAGAGCAGCCAGCCTTTGGTTTTATCATCCATGACGCGCAGACCTTCCACTCCGTTAGATGGCTTGAAGATGGAACAGTCATTGATGATGTGGTCTGCGGTCTGTTCCTCGGCACCACATTCACAGGAGGAGGAAGAGGCCATTCCCCATTAGTGCATGTTTGAGCAGAAAATCCCGACGCCCGTACGGATACGGTTGAGGAGCACCCATGCCTGTTTTGGTAGTGTGTGGCCGATGGGGCGTGTGTCGGCGTCGGGGATGAACGAATAGAGTTTGGTGGCGGTTGACTTCCATTCAGAACTCTATTTATGGTCCGCCCAAGTAGCCGCAGAGATGTCTTGTACATCAGCTTCGTTGATCAGAAGTTGAGCTGCTGGCACGAATGGGTGTCTTGATTTCAGTCACCGGGAGTGCTCGTTTGGGAGAGCAGAGATCTTGTGGTGGAGAAGGTGGTTAGGCTTCAGTGCCCGTCGACCGAGAGACAGAGTGGCTTCTTCGCGACAAAGCTCAGCGGGTTGGATGCCAGCGAGAATGGGGAGATTGTTCAATGGTGTGGGACACAGGTATCCGGTCACTGTGCGCAGGGCGCTGTTTATGGCAGTGTCGATGTTATGGCAGTGAGCACTGCGGCACCAAACAGGTGTACAGTACTCTTCTGAAGAGAATACAAGGGCTAAGACTGTTATACGCAAAGTGTCAGCCCTCCCCCCCTATCTTAAGCCTGCCAGGCGCTTGAGTAGCGCAGCGCGGGATGTGAGTTTCTTGCGCAGTGACACCACATGGTGGCGTTATGTGAGCGATCTGTCCAGTGTCACCCCAAGATATCTTGGTTCGGGGCAGAAGGACAAAGATTTTCTGTTGTTCTGGACGTGTAGCTCATGATCAGCTTCCCGATTGTGGAGGTGGAAAGCTGCTGCCACAGTTTTGGTTTCGCTGAGTTTCAGTCGCCAGTTCTGGATATAAGCTGAAAGAGTTTTCATGTCCTGGCTCAAGGTGTCTTTTAGATTTTCCCACGACTTTGTGGAGTAGAGAATTGCCAGGTTGTCCGCAAAAGCGTATTTTGCGAACACCGTAGTTGGCAGGTCGTGGGTGTAGATGTTGAAAAGAAGTGGAGCCAGGACCGATCCCGTTTTTCAGAGGGTCTGAGTCTGCTTTGCCGTGAGCTACCGGTGGTGAGGGTGAAGCTTCGATTCCTGACAAGTTCCATAATCATATGAACCATATGTCGGTCGGAAGCAGGCGAAGCAGCTTGCAAGTAAGACTGCGATGCCATACGGTGTCATAGGCAGCTGTGAGATCTAGAAAGACAGCGCCGGCCTTCTTTTTTGCCTCAAAGCAATCCCCGATGCCTTGGGTTAAGAGTGTGACCTGATCTACGGTGGATTTTTCGCGCCGAAACCCAGCTTGCTCATTTGGAAGGAGCGGGTCGATGATTGGGTTGACGTGGGCATAGATCAGTCTTTCGAGGATCTTGAAAGGAACACAGAGGAGGGATATCGGACGATAACTCTTTGGGTCCTCTTGTGGCTTGTGACGCTTAGGGATCGCAACTACTAAAGCTCTTCTCCAGATTTTTGGGATTGTGAGGTAGTGCAGGCAGGAAGAGAGGAATCTACGCAACCAGGACTTTGGGGCATGGCCAGCATAGCACAAGCTCAGGGCAGACCTTATCCGGCCCTGGAGACTTGTGTGGTTTCACTAGGCGAAGGGCGGTGGCAAATTCCTTTGGAGTGAAGTCTCCAGAGATTGTTTCTTCTTGTGATGTTTCCACTCGCCACAGGGCAGATACTTCCTTGGCAACAAGACGGGATGCCTTGCGGTCCTTTGTCTTGTAGACCATGTTCTGCACTAGCTGGGAAGCGATGGCATTAGCAGAAACGGGGCACTGGCAAGGAGAGTTTGCTAAGCGCCCAGTAAGGTTGTTGATGATGCTCCATGCTTTGCGGCTTGAGTGTGAGAAGTCGATGGTTTGGACAGCTTCGTTCCATCGCTCAAGCTTCTTTGTGTCCAGTCGCTCAATCAGTTTGGTGGCGGCAGTGTTAGAGGCAGCACCACTTGTGGCGCCTAGGTAGGAGCGATAGAGAGCTTCACACTCAAAGTCCCAGCATGGTGTATATAACTGATTCGATTGCCACTGTGGTCTTTGCCGCAGTTATTATAGCATTGCAGAAGTGTAACGTAAAAACTTCATGAAAAGTTTGGAGTTTGATTAATCTTGACTGCAACTAAACTGATTTGCATTTTGTATTCGTCAGATCATGGATGGAATTAATGATTGCTGGAACGGAAGCAAATCTAGTGATGAAATTCAACCACTAAAGTGCTTCAATTCCTCTTTATATGACAGAGAAATCTATTGTAAAAGCAATGGACGTTGTATTCCAAGAATGTGGATCAATGATGGAATTCAAAATTGTCAAAGAGGAGAAGATGAAAGTGGTGCAAAACAAACTTGTCAACCCGTGACAGACAGCGCATGCGTTGATGGCCTACAGTGCGTGCCAAAATATTTATTTCGGGATGGTGTTCCTCATTGCAAAGATGGTAGCGACGAATGGAATGTAACAACTCTCTGCCAACCCCAACAAGTTCGATGCAAAAAGACAAAACTTTGCATCGATTTTTATTCAGTTTTAAATGGCATTGATGACTGCGGGGAAGAAGAAGACGAAAAAGATCCCGTTAATTGCGATGCTTATACAGGCTTTCAATGCAGTATTAGCAAACGCTGCATATCAAGACTTTGGGTAAGAGACACAGTTTCACACTGTCCTACCGGCGAAGACGAAGCTGTAACCTTGAAATGTAATGATTACGAATTCAAATGCCGAAATTCAGGGAGGTGCATTCCACGGGTATTCGTCAACAGTTATACTGATATGTGTGGTGATGGTTCAGCAAGTGGAATCTTATTTAAATGTACCGAAAATGAGTTTCAATGTCGCCGTAGCAAACAATGCATTAACAGTAGAGAAATCAACAATGGCATCCCAGTGTGTACTGGTGGAAGTGATGAAGACAAGCAAACAGAATGCCCCAATACTCTATTTCTTTGCCATAGTGAAGGCAAATGCATTCCTCGAAGCAAAGTGAATGATGGAGTAAATGACTGCAGCGGAGACGAAGACGAAAATGTAAATCCTTTTCCGTGCCGATGGTTTGAAGTTTCATGTTCTCTGTCAAATCGTTGTGTCCCTAAGTATTTTTTAAACACCAATTTCAGCACTTGTCTATCAAGCGATGAATTCAAAGGGCTTTTGTTTGAATGTAGCGAAGATGAATTTAAATGTGTTTCATCTGGGCGGTGTGTTCATCGTGTGGTGCTCAAAAACGGTGTTAATGAATGCGGAGACAATAGCGACGAGGACTCTATTCAGTTAGAGCAAGCAATGTTTCCCTGTCGTAAATCAGAATTTGAATGCCATGATAGATCACGATGTTTATGGGCAGGAATGCGTTGTGATGGCATTCCAAACTGTGATGACTACAGTGATGAATTGGAGTGCGCAAGCTTAAACCTAACCTCCTACACATTTCACTGTTTGACTCCTAACAACCCGTTTATAAACAGAAATTACTTTTGTGATGGAACTCAAGATTGCAGCAATATGCTTGACGAAACGGAGAAGGGATTTGGATTTAAATGTCTGATCACTAAAAAAGACGTCACAAGGAAATGCATTGTTCCACAATATTTTATATTAAAAGACGAAATAGTAGACTGTGATGATAAATCAGATACCACACAAAAATTTCAAGCTAACTGTGTTGACGGTACGATTATTCACGACAAACAAGTTTGTGACGGAATCTTTGACTGTCCAGACTTGTCTGATGAATGCTTATGCGGTAGTCTAAAAGCTCATAGAGTCTGTGACAATCTATTTTGTCACAACATTACTCAATGCTATTCTAAAACTTTCATCTGTGATCAAAACATGTTAGTACCCTCGAATAAAGTTTGCAATTCCAAATTAGAGTGTCAAGATAAAGCAGATGAGCTATATTGTATGCATGGAAAACAAGAAGAAATGAAAGTTCTGAGAAAAGATTACAAATGCACGAAACTCGTTGGAGATATTCTCTATTTTACAGCTGGGAATAAGCAACCGAAAAAGGGAACGAAGTGTAATGGAATTCCTGAATGTGCTTTAATGGACGATGAGTGTAATTCTGATTGCCAGACCACAAATTGGTTCTGCAATTCTTCTTTTCCATTTTCCTTTTCGTATAGTATGGGCGGAAAGTATGAAATACAATATCGTAGCTGCTTGCATAACAACAACACATTCGTAACAGGATCTGAAATTTGTGATGGAAGAGCAGATTGTTTTGGGGCTACGGATGAAATGGATTGTCCGAATAGATTTGAATGTGATGTTTTGACGCAGTTTTCCAAACTGACACCTATTGTAAGTATTGACCGCCAAAAGGTTTGCAACTTCGTTATCGACTGTCACAACGGTACAGATGAAATAAATTGTCCAGATCGTTTTTATTGCGAAAACAAAAGTCCTCTTTTTGTTCCCAAGTCCTTCATTCAAGATGGAAAAAATGATTGCGAAGATGGGTCCGATGAATGCCCAAAACAATTATTTTCTGAACGAGTTATTTCGTCTGCAGAGAATGCCATAAGTCTAACTTGGCTTAGAATAATGGTATGGATTGCTGGGTTAATATCCATCACTGGAAACGCTATAGTAATTGTATCAAGGTGGAAAACATTGGTAAGAAAAAATAAACTAAAGTTGCACATGAAATTAAATCAAATGCTCATATTAAACTTGGCGCATTCAGACTTTATAATGGGTGTATACTTGATGACACTGGGAATAAACTCAGTTGTCAGTCAAGGAAGATACTGCTTTATTGACAAAAGTTGGCGAACTGGATTGCCCTGTAAAGCCCTGGGATCTCTTCAGTTGTTGTCTTGCCAGGCCTCAACTTGCTTTCTTGTATTGATGGCAATATATAGACTCAGAGCAGTCGTACATCCTTTCAAAGAGCCTCCAACATTTTCCCAAACATGTACTATTATTGTTCTTACGTGGATAACATCGCTTATAGTTTCAATCATTCCACACATGCCGAATTTATTGGACGTTTTTTCAGATGAAGTGTGGATAACCAGGTCGCATTATTTCGACTCTAACACGATTTCCAAGAAAACGCTTACACAATTTCTAACTAAGTTTGATGCTCTAATCTTCGGAAATTACACTGCCGAAGATAAAACATACACCTGGAGTGAAATATTTTATACTGCGAATGAATACCTGTCGCCAACAAACAGCAGCTTTAAAAGCCTGGGTTATTTTGGGTATTTTAGCGTCGATTCGGTTTGCATGCCTAAATGGTTTACTTCGCTGTCATCTGGCGGTGGATACTTTTCTGCTTTGCTAATCACTTTTAACTTTACTGCCACAATCTTCATGGTGTGTGCATACATCGTCATCTGGTGTAAATCTTCAAAGAGCAGAAAAATGGTCAATAAAAACAAAACGCAAGGAAATTTACAACAAACAGTTACACTGCTGATTTTGACGAACTGCTTTACTTGGATGCCTGTGTGTATAATAGGTTTTTTAAGCTTTGCAGAAGTATTTATCTCAAACCAGTTTTATGCAATTTCAGCAATTGTTTTACTGCCAATAAACAGTGCTATAAACCCTCTGATCAACACAGGATTGCATCACTGGCTTTGGCGGAAAATTTCTGATGGAATATCTCTTGTTTGGTCCAGTTTAAATACCACTGGTACTAGCATCAACGATTTGTTAAGCCAGCCGCAAAAAGACAACCGAGCAGAAACATCACTTTGAGCAATTTGTCATTAAATTATTATTATTGTGTTCCCGAAACGGTTTTTGCTTCATTTGTATTCGCCCAAATTGTTTTCATTATTGTTTTGCGTCATTGCCTTATTAGGCTACGTATTTGGTTTTATTTCAAAAATACCCCTACAGAAAATTAGACTACAGATCTCTTCATATCTTTGTTAGTTTCAGCTAACATTAGGACATTAGGAATATTAACTAAGCAAGGCCTAATTGAGAAAATAATCGCATTCAGTGGCGTACGAAGGTGGGGAGCATTGGCATACGGCCATGCTCCCGCCTTCAAAAATGTTGATTTTTTTAGCGTTGTTGTTATGGTGTAGTGCAAACGTGTTATTGTTCAATAGTGGTCTTGGGTAACAAGGCCGTGTTAACGGTCCTCGTACCTCCCGAAGTGGGGGGCACTGCTCTTTTGTTGCCCATTTATTTTATAATTTGGGTAGAGAGGTAACTCTTTTAAACCATAAACAGACATAACTCAGCAACAACACTACATTTAACATTATAAAAACAAAAAACAAAAATGCAAACGTTTTCGGCTAGTCATATAGCCCTTTTCAAGCCTATAAGAAAAAATACTTTATTAAAAGAAATGCTAAAGAATCATATAGTATCACAGCAAAAATATAGTCAAATCTAAACATTTGAGAAACTGCCTCGCTCACACAAAATGATAACTGAGAATTACACAGCACAACGGGTCAAGTATTTCAGAGGTAAAATTAATTGATTGTTCATTTTAGTTAGTTTAATGTTTTTTTTGGCTATTTGAAATAAAAAAACGTTGTAAATATTGCTGCAGAAGCTCGATATTCAATAGCTTAAATCACGCAAGGCCCTAGTTATTGCTTTCAAAATCCCGGTTAGTGGGCCTATATCTCTGTTTAGGGTACCACCCTTATTCATATTTAGTTGGTGCAGCTTTATTCGTCAATTTTATATAAAAAAAAATGTGACAATGGTACTACAAAAACTAGACATTTTATAGCTTAGGCTGCATCCATCGGTTTTGTATTGTTGATCATCATTTGGAATGACAATTTTATATCAGCCAAACGAGTAAATCAATGCTAAGTGACAAGGATTCCCCAGCGTAGCTTTACTTTTGCATTCGAAATGATTTTTTTAACTTAAAAACTTTTTAGGAGAGGGGGGCAGTTTGCAAATGGAAGGAAACTCCACGTCGCCAAATGTTTTGTAGCTTCTTTGATGAAGTGGGCTGTTTTGCGTTCAAACCAGTGTTTTTTTCTTGTTTTTTTCAAGACAAATACTGCGTCATTTTTTTCCCTAGTTTTTGTGGAATGTGAAACAACAAACTTCATGACCCTTTGCATTGTTATGTAGTTAAAGATGGTCCCAAGAGATTGTGGAGTCAGTCTGATGTTTTTGGTCCGAATTCTCAACAATGGTTTGACAAACATTTTAGGTAGCCTACTTTTGCTAAAAAGTGGAGACCCACTAGTGAATTTCGGAAGGGCGCGAGATAATGCATAGTGCACACACGCCCTGTAGGCTTTCTTTTTCGTTATATAGGCTATGGTCAGAGTGCGATAATTTTTGTGGTAGCCTACCGTAATAAATTACATTCGATATTTAAACTTTTACAGAGAGGTTCGACTTATGCTTTAGTGATAGGCCTATATCATATCAAATCAGTTTATTTTGATATGATCTGAACAATTATTGAGCAAACTTAATGTGTGTTTCAAACCTGCTGAAAAAATTTGAACACCCAAAAAATTGAACGTGGTCACCGCATACGCACTGGTTGGTATAAGACTACACCAGTCTTATCAAGCAGTGAAGTGATAACCAAGCACTCTTAAAGAAGATGATTTATGGCAATGCGCTCGATCCTTTAAAAAGATTTAATTGGGAGTCCGAGTAAACATTTTGTATATTTCAGATTCATGTTTATGTTATGTTGTGTTTTCAATCCACCTGATGTAGTGTTGTTTTTATGATAGCCTACCCCTACGTATTGAAGATTTTTGATTTCCTTACACCCATTTTCAATGTTACAATGTAACTTTATTACAACGCAATGTTTTTACTTTTTATTTACCGTAGCCTACTCTGTTTGTTTGTTTATATTTGGCGCTATTGAAACAAAATAAAATGACCTGCTCAGTTGTTACTTTCTCAGTTTCATCATTTAGGCCTACCAACTTTCAACCACTTTTTGAAATGTTGCGAGCTCAGTTGTCACTTGGTCATTTCCAGTGATATACGCGCATTCAAAAAATTTTGACGCCGTCAGCGTAAACGCAAACGTTCGAAAAACCATACGCCGCATGCGTTAACGCAACGTGGAAAAAAGTTGGCGGCGTCAGCGCATACACTAGCGCAAACTAATTAAGTTTGCTAGGTGCCAAACATTCACACGGTATGAACCACTCGAAACAAACAAGTTTTATTTTGAATTTTCACGAAGAAGCACAAGCATCTGAAAGTGTTCATCTGACATTTTGCTGTGTTTTGGTTCCAATATGTCTTTGCCCATTGAAAACATTCTTTCAACTGCAGCGCTGGAAGGTATTGGCGTGTTGTAGCGAAAAAAATACATTAAAAAGTATGCGTTGACGCTATGCGCTAAAAAACCGCGAAAACTTAAAGGGGTATTAAAGGAAAAACCTGACTTGACAATTTTCCACGTTCTTTGTGTTTAACATGTTACCATAAAACGATTTTCAATAAAATTTTGCCCCATTGCGGTCTGACCACCATTGTGCGCGTGCTTTTGTCAGAGCTTACAAAACGAGATTGGCCTGAGCAACGAAGCGTGCGACTGTAAAGAACGTCATAAAGTCTACGTCATAAAGTCTAGCAATCAACCGATCACGCAATAATTGTTACTGCGGGCGATTTGACTGTAGGCTATGTATGTATTTACATCAAAACAGCACATTTTAACATCAAAACAGCAGACAGTTTGCTCAAAACATCAGATTGGTAACGTGGCTTTTGTTATTGCTGGACTTTATGACGTATTCTTGAGCTGTGTTTGCACGTTTTGGTCATTTTGAAAAAAATGAAAATAAATGAAACACTGGACTTTGGGCCTTGCCAGCGCCATTGAAAACAAATTTTTTTGGGTAATTGTTTTTGAAATGTATTCTTGAATGTTCAGTTTACTCATTTTAATGCTTAATTCCGGTTTGAAATTTTCCTTTAGTATGCCTTTAACGGCGTAGCCTCCAGCGCAAACTATCCAAAAAAATGTGGCCGCAAGCGTTAGCGCAAACAAAAAGTCTACGCAGCAAGTAGCCTATGCGGCGTATAGCCTACGTAGCCTACATCTATGGGAATGGGGCTAGTTTTGTTTTAGAGTCGCTGAAAAAATTTAGCAGTCGCTGGTTTTGTGTTGGTTGGTTTCGTTTTATTTCAAACCAAATGTCACAAACACATTTTCTAGCTACTTTTTTAAAGGGAGAGGCTATTAAAGGAAAAACCCGACTTGGCGATTGTAGGCCTACACGTTCTTTGTGTTTAACATGCTACCATAAAACGATTTTCAATAAAATCTGCACCATTGCGAGCTGATCAGCATTCCGCGCGTGCTTTTGTCAGAACTTTTAAAACGGGATTGGGCGTAAACAGCGAAGCGTGCAACTATACAGTCTACATCACTATCGACTAGCAATCAGCTGATCGGACTATAGATTTTACTGCGGGCGATTTAACAGTAGGCTATGTATGCAAATGTATGTAGCCTACATCAAAACATCAGATTTCAACATCAAACAGTTTGCTCAAAACATCAGATCTGGTGTTAAAACATGGCTTTTGTTATTGATTGATTGATTGAATCTTTATCCTCGGACTGGGAAAGCTTCTTGCAGAGCTTAATCCTGGCAGTTTCGCATACTTGTAGAGGCTTCGAATCGCTGACACAGGCCCGGTCACCGAGATTGAGAGAGTGAAGTTTCCGATTGAAAAATTGAGAGGTTGAGTGAAATTTCTAATTCCGTGATCCATGCCCTAACCTAACCCTTTGGTCACAGCGGTAAACCATAATCTCTTCGTGGGAAAATTGTAACATAAGATTCCCAGATCCGTTCGTCTGTATGTAATGACCGAAAGAGAAACACTCTTCTGAAACGTCTATTCGAGAATTGTATTTCTGTAAAAATAGCCTCAAAGCTGTCGAAATTGAGACGCAACATGGTACGCCACTAAAAACTTGTCACTACGATACGAACTACTTAGATAAAAGACGGAAACTTTGTCCAGCTAGCAAACACTAAGCGAAACAGTTAAATTTTCGACCAACTTTCAAGTTACAATTTTAAGAATGAGAGAATAAATTTCAATATCTCAAACTCACGTAAACAGTTACTGTGACGTAATAGTAAAACATTGTCCAGCAATTCAAACAGGTGTTCAAAGGTGATGATGCAATGTTTCATCAGGTCTTACGAACGATGGTGCAATATTGGCTCATTTTTTAGGAAAAATTCCATGACGTAATACGCTAAGATTCAGTAGACCTGAACGGTTTTATATGACGTTTGATTTGGTGAACAATTGTCTGGAACACCCTTTTTAAATGTTTGCAGAAACTGCGATAAGCGACTTTGGCAAACTCTTAGGATTAGGGTTGCCAGATTTTTTTCCTCAAAATAGTGAACATTTTGAAAGCGCGCGACCGCATCCTCAAAGTTGTCAATGTGGTGTAGCAGTGGTGTAGCCAGGAATTGTGAAAGAGGGGGGTTGACGGCCGGCGGGCGTCGCCCGCCGGAGTTAAGTTTAAGAGTTAAGTGAGTTGAGTTTAAGAGTTAAGTGAGGCTTCCCGTGACGCACCGAGTATTGAACGCGGGCCGGTAGATTTAAGTTTAAGAGTTAAGTGAGTTGAGTTTAAGAGTTAAGTGAGGCTTCCCGTGACGCACCGAGTATTGAACGCGGGCCGGTAGAGTGAGGGACCACTCCACTGACCGCTACGCCACTCAATACGCCGGTTGGTTTAAAAGTAGTTATTTCATTGACGCGGGTTCGATTCCCACCACTGCTATTGCTCTTTTTTCTTCTGTATTTACCAAATAAAGTTCAAAACAAGCATTAACTCTCTGGCTGAGTGCGAGGAGGGTCACAATTGGACGGTAGCCTCTTATAACATGTTCTGATTGGTTGGCGGTTGCATTGTAGTCATTCGCAGTGGCAGATTTGGTTATAGGCCAATTGTTCGTAAAGCAATTGTTCGTAAGCAATTGTTCGTAAAACAATTGTTCGTAAACTGTTTTTCGTAAAATGAAATCCGTAAAACAATTCTTCGTAAAGCATATCTTCGTAGCCTATAACTTACATCAAATTTTAACTGCATGCACGAAAAAATGCTTAAGGAAGAATTGTTTTACGAAGAATTAATTTTACGAACAATTGTTTTACGAACAATTGCTTACGAACAATTGCTTTACGAACAATTGCTTGCGAACAATTTGTCGGACACCTGCAGATTTTCTACTTGTTAAAGTGGCTACCGTGTATTACAGCACACGCCTTGTTTTAGATGTACACAAATAATTGCATGTTTTTTCTATGATACAAAAGGAAAAATGCACATCTTCAGCTCATTGTGGATCTCTAAGTTGTCAGATTTGGCGGTAGTGGATCATGGCCAAAATTATTTGGCCATCCCTGCCCTAGCTGATAAGCTTAAAGTGCCCCTGACAGGTAAATAAATTTGCGAAATTTACCTAAGATACCAAAAAGGTGACACTAACAAACTTCCCTGACCAGAAAATTGTAAAAAATATCAACAGGCTACTAAGTTACACGCTTGCAAACTTTCGTTGACATCGGCGAATCTGACACTCATTCTATTGCGAAAATAAAAACGGCAACATCGCTGTGACGTCACCGTAAGCTGGAAGGATTCAATCTGTGGTGACTGGTGACTTGGTTAGGTATAGTACGCTACTGCAAAACGTGAATGTGTGGGGCTCTGTTGGTCTAAAGCATGTGCAAATTAAGAATTACCGAAATAGAAAAGTGAACTTACTATTACTACCAGGTTTTGATCAAATAGGTTGAGTTTATTTTTATCAAACAGCATCTCAATTCAATTGAAATTGCAGTTTCATAGGGCTACAATTTTGATGCTTTTTTATTTGTCTTAATCTGGCTATAGCCATTTGCAGTGTAACAACAGTATCTCACAAACAGTAGGCTACCTTTAATTTATGGTTGAGGCAATGCTTAAAAATTGCTGTTCATGTGTATTGTTGTATTTAAAAATATCTATCCCAAATTTCCTTGCCAACTGAAAGTATTAAATGCAATAATTCTCATTGTTCAGATGCTTCTCATGTTGCCTCAATAGACTCTTTCTATAATTTTATAACTGATGCTCTCAAAGCAGCTTCTGATAAAATCTTTGTTGGTGTAAAGAAGAAATGTAACATATTTTCTGTTCCTGGTTGGAATAATCATGTTAAGCAAGCTCATGCTACTGCCAGAGAAAGTTACATCATGTAGGTGAAAAATGGGAAACAGTGAAATGGTTACCTATATGAGTTGATGCAGAGCAAACAAAAGGAGTTTAAAAAAGCCTTTCGCCGTTGTAATCATGCCTCTGAACAACATAGAGCAAATGTGTTTGCCTCAGCACTCAACTTGGACAGCTCACATAGGTCATTTTGGCAGAAAGTAAAAAAGTCTACTTGCAAAAAGAGTTCTCTTCCTGTAAATGTTGGTGGAGCACAAAGTCCTGAAGCAATTTCTGAGATGTGAAAACATCATTACAGCTCCTTGCTAAATTCTAGCAAAACCAACACTGAAAAAGAATTTGTTAACTCATGTATTTCTTCTAGGGATAAATATTACAACTTTTGTTGCAACATGGACACAATTGGTTCCTTGCTTGTCAAACTGCCATAAACCGCGCTGCTGGTGCTGACAAAATTTCAGCTGAACATATTGTTTATGCTGATTATTTGTTTTTATATCAGTGTACTTTTTAATATGTGTCTTAGTCATGGCACTGTACCAAATTCTTGCTTAAACACTGTCTTAGTCCCGATTGTAAAGAATTTGAATGGCGACATTCAAGATTCAGGTAACTATAGACTTATTGCTTTAGCCACAGTAATCTCAAAACTGTTTGAACGTTTTATGTGAATCATCTATTGCCTTTCTGGAATACCAGTGACAATCAATTTGGGTTTAAGTCTGGTCATAGTACTGAAATGAGTGTTTTTTAATAAAACAACCAGTGTCCTGTTATATCAGTCATGACATTCCTGTATATTCTGTCTTTTTGGATGCTTCAAAAGCCTTCGACAAAGTCAATCATCATTTATTGTTTAAAACGCTTATCACATGTAACGTGCCTACTGCCTATCTATTTTGTTCGCTTATTGGAATACTGGTGACCTTTGTGCCTTTATAGTAAAAAAACCATGCAAGTGAGGTGGGAAGGTCACCTGTGCCAATCATTTACTGTGTCCAGCGGAGTCTGACAAGGTGGGGTGTTAAGCCCCTATCTTTTTGCCGTATATATTGATCAGCTTTCTTATCTCAATAAAACAAAAGTTGGTTGCTATGTTGGCAACTCTTGTCTAAGTCATATTATGTTTCCTGATGACATTTACTGCATCTCGCCTAGTTTGTGTGGCTTACAAAATTTGTTAGATGTTTGCCACAAGTATGCTGTTGAACATGAAATTACTTTCAATTCTAAAAAGTCATTTGGTATGTTATTCTCCCCAAAAAACTTTTATCTTTTACGTGCTCCTCTGCTACGTCTAGGTAAATCTGAAATTGTGTTCACAGACTCTGTAAAATATCTGGCTGTATTTATTGATAGTTCTCAGATGAAAATTATATTTCAAGGCAAGTACGCTCTCAGTACTGTGCTGCAAATAATGCAAAATCTCAATTTTTCTAAATGCTCACCCGCTGTAAAAAACAGTTTATTTCGTTCTTATTGTATGTCGTTTTACTTATCCCAGTTGTGGAACAAGTTTAAATCTTCTAGTATAAAACGATTACGTGTTGCTTACAATGACTCTTTCAGAATATTGCACAATTTGCCTCGTTAGGTCAGTGCCCGAAAATATCAAGTAATGAATAATGTAACTACGTTTGATGCTTTATTGAGGAAAAAACATGTTTTCGTTTATTAACCGATTGCATACACTCCTCAAATCGCTTTATATCAGACATGATGTCATCTGATTATTTTTATCGTTCTGAATGCTTTCAATTCTTCCAACGCTCATTATATGTAAATTTGTGACAGTAGATAGCCTATTTAGTGAGCTTTTAAACCGACGGCATCCAAGGTGGCTCTCTGTGATCTTTGTGCATTTTCAGTTTGTGTATTACAGTATTTCGTTGTTTTCTTTTCGATGTGGACAGCTTTGTCTGACGCAAATAAATAAATATGTGACAGTGTCAGTGACAAAGACCGTGTGGTTTCTTTTTACGCTTTCCCACAAAACAAGGTGCTGAGAAGAAAATGGTACAAGTTTTCTTCAAGTGTTCGAAAGTAGGATGGGCCATACAAAACTAGTCATATCTGTTCTCTTCACTTCACTGAAGATGATTTTGTTAATACCACTCAAGTAAAAATGGGCTTGAGCAAACTTTACATTTTGAAGGAATCTGCCATAGGCTACCATCTATAACAGCAAAGATGCAACCAGTTGCTGATGATGATTTCAGCACTTCTAAACAACAACGTTTACAAAAACGTACCCTTGTACAGGTAAACTAGGCTTTTACATGTATAGACTCTGCTATGTACGTACTGAGGGCACATTATGAGAGAGAGAGAACTTTTATTTATTATGAATAGTGATGATGAATTAAATATGAATGATGATTCGTACAATTTCTTCATTTTTCACTTCAAGTATATTTTAGGTTTTGTAGGAACGTATCCAGTACAGTTTTATTAAACTGTAAAAAACAACAGATCTTTGAAAAAAGCAACCGCTTGTACCAACTCCGACTAAACTGTGATCCAGCAATCACATCTAGGAAACGTATGTTTCATCCGTCGCTAAGAACGCCGACTTACAATGACGTAATACCACCAAAGTCGTCCCAGAGCAGTGAAATATGGAGTTTCGCCTGTGGTGGCGCTGCGGAGCCGTCGTTTGATGTAAATTACGCCCTAACCAGTCGAGCTACGAGGTTATGGTTAAAAAGTTCGCTAAGTATGATTCTGCGCAAGGAAATGCTTTAAAAAGTTACTATACTTGGATCCAACCTGTCAGGGGCACTTTAACTCCCAGTTACCAGGCTATCGGCCTAGTGCAACTACCGCATTAGTTACTATAACAGTTAGCCCAGTGAGTTCAGGCTGTAAGTTATACTCTTAAAGTCTTGTCTCTGTAGTTCATACAGCCAATGACATTAAAATTGCATTATTGCTTACTAAAAGTGTTCAAAAGCCCTGATACTGGATCCAGGAACATTCTATTTGAAAAAGCATGATGTTTCTCTCAATCTTTTCAGTTTGTTTGTTCGTGGAAGCACCCTAACCCCATTAAAATGTTTGCGGAAACTCCGATCGACTTTAACCCTTTTAACCCTATATGGACAAATTTATCGTTTAGTTGAAAAAAATTTTTTTTTTCTATTTTTTGAAAACATTTTAGTCCAGTCAAAACATGTTGTATTTAAAAATTTTTTTTTTTCGAGTACTTTAATTTTTTTCAATCGTAGCAAATCTGTTACGTCAGGCACATTCGCACTACCTACAGAATTTTGAAACGTAGCAGATCTGTAACGTCAGGCGCTCTAGCAACAAAAGCACACAATAAACAGTAACAAGCAACTATAGTTTATTTTCACTCAAACAGCACAAAATTGTTCATTTTTTGTGGAATTTCAAAACAGTGTTTCGTTTTGTCTATGCAAAGGTGTTCTTCACACTTCTTACAAAAGTATAGGCAGCTTGTCTAGCCATGGAAGAACTTTTTCTTACACAGCTGCATATTAAACAGGGTGGTTTGGTTGTCTTTGTTGGTGGACGGATGGATTCCATTATGCCTTCATCTAAAAATAACAAGTTGTAAAAGAGTAAGGAAAAATACTACAAAGCTGCCGTATAAAAGTAATTAACTAGAATCACTATTATTTTCCATTTATGAATTTGACATACATATGCAATTATGCATTGTACAAACATTACCTATTGTGGGACTGAGAAATAAGTGAGACATTCTCAAACAAATACAAAACTCAATGTGGCTCAAGAGAGGATGGTGGAGAGTCCTTTTTACCATCAGAGTATATATCGAACACATCAGTTTGATAGTAGAGAGGTATGATTTATATTTTTAGTTGTCGTCGCCGTGTGGGCCTCTGGTTATCATTATAACATGGAATGGATTTTTTTGCAGTAGGCTACATGTATATAAGTTTCTTTTGTGACAAAGTCCATTAAAGCTGAGTTAATGCTTGGTTATATGGAAGGCCAGCCATTATACGTGTTCACTGATAGTGTTTATTTGTATAAAACTTACCTGAATCACTAAAGCTGTCATCTGGCACATCAACAAAGGTAGAAGGGTCCACTACTGGAACATACTTAATGTCAGACTCCAAAATATCAAAACATTCATCTTCTCTTTTTCCACCAACTGGTCTTGTATACCGATTTTTTCCATAAAAAGATCATGCATTTATTTTGCACCTATGAAAATAAAACTTTATTGATTACAAATGTAACAAAACAAAAGTTTTGATGTCAAAAATACAGTTGCATGATGGACGAAGTCAACAGATTTGTTACGTTTGATCTTAGGATGACTGTAGCATATATAAACATCATTTATGAAATATTTTGTTATCAACTACTCCAACAGTCTTATTTTCAAATAAAACAAAAAATCCAACGCACCTGGGTATTCTGAAAATTCCAAAACTTTACGAGAGAACATCTAGGCTAAGCTGCTGCTGCTATTAACCTGACTTAAAGAACTTTGTGTTCGAAAAAATCAGTGAAGCGAGACCGCAGTGTTTCCAAAATGAAATAGCACTATAGTCAGATGCCACAGAATCAAATTCTTCAGATCTAAAACTTATGAATGCTTTTACAGTAAAACAAATTGCGATAATTTGAAACGTAACAGATCTGTCACAAATGTCCATATAGGGTTAAAATGTTTGCGGAAACTGCTATCAGCTACTTTGGCAAACTCTTAGGATTATTACCGGAAATTTTAAAATGTTTGCGGAAAAACGGAAACTGTGATCACCAATGTTCTAGTTTTTTGATTCTCCCGATCTTTTCAGTTTGTTTGTGGATACCAATACCCTAACCCTTTTAAAATGTTTGCGGAAACTGCGATCAGCGACTTCGGCTTTGTTCTATTTTTTTCTCTCAATCTTTTCAGTTTGTTTGTTTGCGGAAGCACCCTAACCCTTTTAAAATGTTTGCGAAAACTCTGATCAACCCTAACGCTTTTAAAATGTTTGCGGAAACTGCGATCAGCGACTTCGGCAAACTCTTAGGATCATTACCGGAAATTTTAAAATGTTTGCGGAAACTGCAGAAAAACGGAAACTACGATCAGCAATGTTTTTTTTTTGTTTCTCTCGATCTTTTCAGTTTGTTTGTTTGTTTGCGGATATCGATACCCGAACCCTTTTAAAATGTTTGCGGAAACTGCGATCAGCAACTTCGGCTTTTTTAATTTTTTTCTCTCGATCTTTTCAAGATAGGAACTGACAGTACGAATTGTTCATGGTACGAATTAGGTTGCACCCATGCAAGGCTGGTTACCAATATTGACATTTAGTGAAGTTTTCTTTTGTTATTGTCTGTGAATTAATCTGTAGCTTCTGCGGCTTTTTCTTTAACTAATAATTTGTGCGCGTTCTTGCAATCAGTAGTTTGATGCATATAGGCTACACGTAATTTTATGTCTTTTTAGCGTTGTGCATCTGCTACATGCCACATTGCCACAGTGCGTTTGTGTGTCATGATTAAGTGCATTGCTTGGAGCATTTCAATTACACTGGGTTTTTGTCTTAAACCAATGCTTTTAGCGTTGTATTTCATTATTATGATTTCTTTCAGTCAGTTCACTACGCTTTGTTTGCAGTTATGGTACCAGTTCAGTTGTGGTGTCAGTTTAATTTATGTTACGAGTCATGATTTGATTCAGTTCATCACCTTTTGTTAGTTAGGTATTTTTCGGTTGTAACCTTGTGAGTTGATGTGTCCTAATGGTTTGAAGACTTGTTTTGTGCAATAAACTCACACATGCAGATTGCAGACATCCAGACATCATTCTCGGATCATCCCTACCACCGATGTGCTCGGGATGATGCTGCAGTGATTTACACCTAGGTGTGAGTGGATGCTTTGGATTACTTGACGTTCTCTAAAAATCCATCCACTAGTTGCTGCTGAATGGAGATCAGTCTTTAAATGTTTTGCTTAAGCACACACCCCGAGAATCGAACCAGCGCCATGTGTTCTTGAGATTTCGTTGTGTATAAAGCAGTAGCGCACCCAGCATGGGGCTAAGGGGGCTCAAGCCCCCCCCAAACCCGCCACAAAAAATGAAGTTTTTGACTTTTGTATGTTTCCGATTTATACCTTTTGCTTACAGGTTAAACATGAATAAGACACAACAATACAACAGGGCCGAGCATTATAACAATATAGGCTATATTTTACATATTTACAAATAGTTTTAACAGTGGAACGTTTTCGGCTTAACTTTAAGCCTTCATCAGGAATCTAAAAATAATTAAAAAATGCAATAAATTTCAACTTCTTGAAAGTAAATTTACATTAAGAAAAGGCAACTACATAAATAATTACAAAAAAGTTTGCACCACAGGGAACGTGATAGGCTACATCAAGTAAATGTTAAGGAGAATGGACGCGCCTCCAGCAAATAATTGTTTGTTTAAATTTGGGTTGTAGCATAACAGTGCTTCCTGAATTTTGGAATTAAATTGGGATTTGCTCTTGCGTAAAATTTTAAATGAGTCAGCAGAGAATTTTTGATCTGGGCAAAAAGAACACTCCATGATATGGTCTTGGGTGGCACTTTTCTTTAAGTCTCTAAAATTCAGATGCTCCAGTACGCTCGTGGTCATGTGGCACAGAACACAAGGGTCGACTTGCCTTCGCTGAGCACCCCCAACATCGCGAGCTCCCACTCTCGCATGTAAGGCAACGTCGACCAACGGGTGTGAGGACTAGCGACCCTTTCCCGCAGTCAAATGTCTGGTGGACACAGGGGCGCCGGAACGATTTTTGACTGGTGGGAGTGGCATGATTATGAAAAAAGGGCACTTTTGTTTACTGAAAGACCAATTTTTTTAAAAGTTTTAAGATAAGCTATAGCGATAATGCTCATCTATCAGCTCACAACTGAGTAATGATAGCCTATATAAGTGTCCGGTATACAAAGAAGGGCGTCATGCTATGTTATATTGATGTAACCTACTGAGTTACATAATTTTGTGGCGTGAATATAAATTGTTATATTGCAAAATGTGCAGTAGCTTACATGACCTTAAAAGGGCACCACTGTCCCTCCATCTACAGACAACTTGAAGTAGGGACAGTAGAATACCGGGACGACTCACTTTAATGATTTTTCCTACGAAAAGGACAGCTGGAGGGTTACTAAGAAGTTCAAAAATTAACAGAACTGCACAACGTTTTCTTTGCTTTTAGGTAAATTTATTCTCATCAAATGAATTGTTAACTTGAAGGTGGGGGAGCATCCCCCCTCCCGCTTCCGGCGCCCCTGGGTGGACATACCGATGTACCGTACGTCAATGCTGAATCACACGGACATGTAAAATTATATACGATATTTGAGCAGAAAGGCGAAAGCGTCTGGGACTTTAATTGAAAATACGAACTAGTTTTTGAATGTTTTGTAAGTAGGAAAAATGTCCACATCACATTTACTGTTCACAAAATTAGTGTTTTGTTTCAAACTGTTTTTGCGCTAGTTGTTGTTTTCGCACTTATTTGTGTTGGCAAACGGAAAGCTAATTCTATTTTGTCATAGGCTACATGACGAAAAAGTCGAGATCTATAGAAGATTCCGAGAGTGGACGTAGGGATGAGAGTGCTTATGGTTCTAGTACCATGGGGTTCACTAGGCCAACTTGTAATCTGATTGAGAGAACGAATCCTGATGTATCGGCAACCGGTGGGTTGTGGGCCGTGGCCGGTGAGTGCCTTTAAATATTAATCAAAGGGATGGGCATTGGCATACTGTCATTATTGTCGCAAATCACTCGGCCAACATTTCTAAATTAGCCCCCCCCTAAATTTTTTTCTGGGTGCGCTACTGGTATAAAGTGCACATATACTGTGGATGGTGGCCCTTTTTCACCATAAGTAGAGATCAACAATTACTTATACACTGGGTTTTTTTTCGCTGAGACTTTTCGGTCATTTGTCCGAAATGACTTGAAAAAATTCGGTCATTTTTTATTTATTTCAGTCATTTTTTCGGTGCTCTTCCACAAGACGCCCTGTTGGTCAACCAGACAAAATGATGACGTCACACATTGGAATGGACTATTATGAAGGAGGAAGTGCGGGGTGGAAATGGAACGAAATACACCAGAAGGAAATTGTCTCCCATTCATTCATTTCTTGTTCAATTTCAACAAATTTGCTATTGTTGGAAAGCACAAGCATAGATCTAACCAACTAAATTAGTACCAAGTCCCAAAATACTACTAGCTCCATCTGGTGGCCACCTAAACTTGACCAAATTCAAACCATCACCAAAACTTCATTTTAAATGATAAACAATCTAAATCAAATCTAATTAAAAGAACATGTTACTGTTTGTTGAAGTGCTAACTTTCATTGTTATATCTTATTCAATATGCGCGCAATCGTGGCCACCTAAACTTGACCAAATTCAAACCATTATCAAAAGTTTATTTGGAATGATCAGAACATTAAACGACAGCCAATTAAAAGAACATGTTACTGTTTATTGAAGTGCTAACTTTCATTGTTATATCTTATTCAATATGCGCGCAATCGTTGTTCGAAGACAGCCCCCCAACGAAGCTTTTGCCCAATGCATTTCAATGGCGAATCGATCGTCTTCCAGTTCACGCCCTGCATGTTCACGATAATTAATTGTCTCCCATTTATTCATTTCTTGCTCAATTTAAACAGATTTGCTATCGTTGAAAAGCACAAGCATAGATCTAACCAACTAAATTAATACCAAGTCCCAAAATACTACTAGCTCCATCTGGTGGCCACCTAAACTTGACCAAATTCAAACCATCACCAAAACTTCATTTTAAATGATAAACAATCTAAATCAAATCCAATTAAAAGAACATGTTACTGTTTATTGAAGTGCTAACTTTCATTGTTATATCTTATTCAATATGCGCGCAATCGTTGTTCGAAGACAGCCCCCTAACGAAGCTTTTGCCCAATGCATTTCAATGGCGAATCGATCGTCTTCCAGTTCACGCCCTGCGTGATCACGATAATTAATTGTCTCCCATTTATTCATTTCTAGCTCAATTTTAACAGATTTGCTATCGTTAAAAAGCACAAGCATAGATTTAACCAACTAAATTAATACCAAGTCCCAAAATACTACTAGCTCCATCTGGTGGCCACCTAAACTTGACCAAATTCAAACCATTATCAAAAGTTTATTTGGAACGATAAGAACATTAAACGACAGCCAATTAAAAGAACATGTTACTGTTTATTGAAGTGCTAACTTTCATTGTTATATCTTATTCAATATGCGCGCAATCGTTGTTCGAAGACAGCCCCCCAACGAAGCTTTTGCCCAATGCATTTCAATGGCGAATCGATCGTCTTCCAGTTCACGCCCTGCATGTTCACGATAATTAATTGTCTCCCATTTATTCATTTCTTGCTCAATTTAAACAGATTTGCTATCGTTGAAAAGCACAAGCATAGATCTAACCAACTAAATTAATACCAAGTCCCAAAATACTACTAGCTCCATCTGGTGGCCACCTAAACTTGACCAAATTCAAACCATCACCAAAACTTCATTTTAAATGATAAACAATCTAAATCAAATCCAATTAAAAGAACATGTTACTGTTTATTAAAGTGGTAACTTTCATTGTTATATCTCATTCAATATGCGCGCAATCGTTGTTCGAAGACAGCTCCCCAACGAAGCTTTTGCCCAATGCATTTCAATGGCGAATCGATCGTCTTCCAGTTCACGCCCTGCATGTTCACGATAATTAATTGTCTCCCATTTATTCATTTCTTGCTCAATTTCAACAGATTTGCTATCGTTGAAAAGAACAAGCATAGATCTAACCAACTAAATTAATACCAAGTCCCAAAATACTACTAGCTCCATCTGGTGGCTACCTAAACTTGACCAAATTCAAACCATTATCAAAAGTTTATTTGCAATGATAAAAACATTAAACGACAACCAATTAAAAGAACTTGTTACTGTTTATTGAAGGGCTAACTTTCATTTTGACACCTTATTTAATATATGAGCAATCGTTGTTCGAAGACAGCCCCCCAACGAAGCTTTTGCCCAATGCATTTCAATGGCGAATCGATCCTCTTCCAGTTCACGCCCTGCATGTTCACGATAATTAATTGTCTCCCATTTATTCATTTCTTGCTCAATTTCAACAGATTTGCTATCGTTGAAAAGCACAAGCATAGATCTAACTAACTAAGTTAATACCAAGTCCCAAAATACTACTAGCTTCATCTGGTGGCCACCTAAACTTGACCAAATTCAAACCATTATCAAAAGTTTATTTGCAATGATAAAAACATTAAACGACAAACAATTAAAAGAACATGTTACTGTTTATTGAAGTGCTAACTTTCATTTTTATACCTTATTTAATATATGAGCAATCGTTGTTCGAAGACAGCCCCCCAACGAAGCTTTTGCCCAATGCATTTCAATGGCGAATCGATCCTCTTCCAGTTCACGCCCTGCGTGATCAATGGTGAATCGATCGTCTTCCAGTTCACGCCCTGCATGTTCACGATAATTAATTGTCTCCCATTTATTCATTTCTAGCTCAATTTCAACAGATTTGCTATCGTTGAAAAGCACAAGCAGGGATCTAACCAACTAAGTTATAACCAAGTCCCAAAATACTACTAGCTCCATCTGGTGGCCACCTAAACTTGACCAAATTCAAACCATTATCAAAAGTTTATTTGGAATGATAAGAACATTAAACGACAGCCAATTCAAAGAACATGTTACTGTTTATTGAAGTGCTAACTTTCATTGTTATATCTCATTCAATATGCGCGCAATCGTTGTTCGAAGACAGCCCCCCAACGAAGCTTTTGCCCAATGCATTTCAATGGCGAATCGATCCTCTTCCAGTTCAAGCCCTGCATGTTCACGATAATTAATTGTCTCCCATTCATTCATTTCTTGCTCAATTTCAACAGATTTGCTATCGTTGAAAAGCACAAGCATAGATCTAACCAACTAAGTTAATACCAAGTCCCAAAATGCTACTAGCTCCATCAAGTGGCCACCTAAACTTGACCACATGCAAACCATCACCAAAACTTCATTTTAAATGATAAACAATTTAAATTAAATCCAATTAAAAGAACATGTTACTGTTTATTGAAGTGCTAACTTTCATTTTTGTATCTTATTCAATATGCGCGCAATCGTTGTTCGAAGACAGCCCCCCAACGAAGCTTTTGCCCAATGCATTTCAATAGCGAATCGATCCTCTTCCAGTTCACGCCCTGCATGTTCACGATAATTAATTGTCTCCCATTTATTCATTTTTTGCTCAATTTCAACAGATTTGCTATCGTTAAAAAGCACAAGCATAGATCTAACTAACTAAGTTAATACCAAGTCCCAAAATACTACTAGCTCTATCTGGTGGCCACCTAAACTTGACCAAATTCAAACCATCACCAAAACTTCATTTTAAATGATAAACAATCTAAATCAAATCCAGTTAAAAGAACATGTTACTGTTTATTAAAGTGGTAACTTTCATTGTTATATCTCATTTAATATGCGCGCAATCGTTGTTCGAAGACAGCCCCCCAACGAAGCTTTTGCCCAATGCATTTCAATGGCGAATCGATCGTCTTCCAGTTCACGCCCTGCATGTTCACGATAATTAATTGCCTCCCATTTATTCATTTTTTGCTCAATTTCAACAGATTTGCTATCGTTAAAAAGCACAAGCATAGATCTAACCAACTAAATTAATACCAAGTCCCAAAATACTACTAGCTCCATCTGGTGGCCACCTAAACTTGACCAAGATCAAACCATTATCAAAAGTTTATTTGGAAGGATAGGAACATTAAACGACAACCATTTAAAAGAACATGTTACTGTTTATTGAAGTGCTAACTTTCATTTTTGTATCTTATTCAATATGCGCGCAATCGTTATTCGAAGACAGCCCCCCAACGAAGCTTTTGCCCAATGCATTTCAATAGCGAATCGATCCTCTTCCAGTTCACGCCCTGCATGTTCACGATAATTAATTGTCTCCCATTTATTCATTTTTTGCTCAATTTCAACAGATTTGCTATCGTTAAAAAGCACAAGCATAGATCTAACCAACTAAATTAATACCAAGTCCCAAAATACTACTAGCTCCATCTGGTGGCCACCTAAACTTGACCAAATTCAAACCATTATCAAAAGTTTATTTGGAAGGATAGGAACATTAAACGACAGCCATTTAAAAGAACATGTTACTGTTTATTGAAGTGATAACTTTCATTTTTGTATCTTATTCAATATGCGCGCAATCGTTGTTCGAAGACAGCCCCCCAACAAAGCTTTTGCCCAATGCATTTCAATAGCGAATCGATCCTCTTCCAGTTCACGCCCTGCATGTTCACGATAATTAATTGTCTCCCATTTATTCATTTTTTGCTTAATTTCAACAGATTTGCTATCGTTAAAAAGCACAAGCATAGATCTAACCAACTAAATTAATACCAAGTCCCAAAATACTACTAGCTCCATCTGGTGGCCACCTAAACTTGACCAAATTCAAACCATTATCAAAAGTTTATTTGGAAGGATAGGAACATTAAACGACAGCCATTTAAAAGAACATGTTACTGTTTATTGAAGTGCTAACTTTCATTTTTGTATCTTATTCAATATGCGCGCAATCGTTGTTCGAAGACAGCCCCCCAACGAAGCTTTTGCACAATGCATTTCAATTACGAATCGATCGTCTTTCTGGATTCACATTGCGTGATCGCGATAATTAATTGTGTCCCATTTATATTGAAAAAATGCTAAAGTCATAGAAAGTATTAGAATCAGGCACACAAATAGCCTAGTTGGTGGTGTGATGGCTTGTCCGAATCAAGTAATGTAACAAACACTGATCAATAGGAAAGCGATGTGTGCTCTAGAGCGGTGTAGAACTTTGATCCTTTGGGAGGTCGTGGAAGAATTCTTGTCACTCGGCCCTCAGTCGACATCTATTGGAAAAGCTCGGTTGAGGAAGCAAGTGATGTCAGCTCCAAGTGCAGGAGCCAGAAAATTGTTCCTATTTGGATGGAGAAACCTCTGCAAATAATAAAAAGCAACAACAACCAGCGAGACAGTGGGTGCGGATACTTATGTTTTGTTCAATGCTTAGCCAAGAAATTTTTTCGCAACACATAGGCTAAGCCTAATAAACCTAGGCTTAAATATGGATCAAAGGTAAGTAACGAAACCGTAATGAAATGACTTGGGCTTGCATTCTCGTGTTCTTTCATTACCACACGAAGTCTTTTTCCCAAAGGCATCCGTGTGTGTAAACAAAATGATTCATAGGTCCAAACCTTAAACGTTAACACACAAAAATCATGTTACAAACGTACGGTAAGTTAAAAAAATTATTTTGTTTCATGTGACATTGCACTTTTTTTAGCCTAGTTTGTTTGTTATAGAATAAATATCACAAAGTAGGCTATGTGGGCAGCAACTCTTTTTTATCATTAGGTAGCCCTGAAAAGGGCTGTTTTTTTTTTTTTTTGGCAAATGGACGATGTGGCGGCTACAGTAAGGGGTAGGACTCCCTTATGGCGCGGAGAACTTCCGGAAAATGTCGTCCCCGTGGAAACTGATGTCGCCACATAAATTCATCAAGATACCCAGGTATCATGGGCCTTGTGGTGCCACCCATTCTTTTAAATTTCCGTTTACAATTCAGCCACAGGTTTTCAATGTGGTTCGTATGAACCCCTGTGGCCGAAACATAATGATGGTGATGGTTGACCGTTTGGTGGCGATATCCAAGATCTAAAAAATACGAAAGCAACTTTAAATAAATTTCAGCCTAAAATGCTTGCTGCAACGGTTTCCAAATAGAAATAACAAAAACATGTTAAATTGTTAAATTTATTTTTAATGGATGCATAATTGTTTTGGCATGAGCCATCGTGCTTTTTGAAAAGGAGCTGTGCAGTTAAGTGGCGAGGTCAGTTGATTTTTTTTTCTGCTCCCAAAGTAACTTTAAATGGTTAATTGTTGTTAACAGTTTCTACACTATGAATAAGTTGTATCAAGTGGGACCTGGCATGACAGTTTAAGCCAAATGGTTGGGTCTGATGCTATCACAACAGAAAAGTACACATTGTACTGTGATATGTCTTCAGACAAGCTAAACACAAACTGGTGGTTGAATGACCAATGGGACTGTGCAAGCAATCACTTTTGGGACATATTCCTACGTTATTTTAAGGCTGAAAGAAATTTTTTTCACTTAAAAAGTATTTTTCACTAGGGATGTAGATAAGAGCTACTGCTTTATTTTGTACAATCTTGAAAAGCCTTATTACACTACACTTTGCTATAGATCATGGCAAAAGTATATACCTTTTTAGATTTCAATTCATTGAACCTTTAAAGTGTCTTATTTTATCATGTCTGAAAAGAAAAGCGGGTCTATTTATTGATGAAAACCAAGAAAACAAGTTCTGCTTATTAATTAATTATCGTGAACACGCAGGGCGTGAACTGGAAGAGGATCGATTCGCGATTGAAATGCATTGGGCAAAATCTTCGTTGGGGGGCTGTCTTCGAACAACGATTGCGCGCATATTAAATAAGATATAACAATGAAAGTTAGCACTTCAATCAACAGTAACATGTTCTTTTAATTGGATTTAATTTAGATTGTTTATCATTTAAAATGAAGTTTTGGTGATGGTTTGAATTTGGTCAAGTTTAGGTGGCCACCAGATGGAGCTAGTAGTATTTTGGGACTTGGTATTAATTTAGTTGGTTAGATCTATGCTTGTGCTTTTTAACGATAGCAAATCTGTTAAAATTGAGCAAGAAATGAATAAATGGGAGACAATTAATTATCGTGATCATGCAGGGCGTGAATTGGAAGACGATCGATTCGCCATTGAAATGCATTGGGCAAAAGCTTCGTTAGGGGGCTGTCTTCGAACAACGATTGCGCGCATATTGAATAAGATATAACAATGAAAGTTAGCACTTCAATAAACAGTAACATGTTCTTTTAATTAGATTTGATTTAGATTGTTTATCATTTAAAATGAAGTTTTGGTGATGGTTTGAATTTGGTCAAGTTTAGGTGGCCACCAGATGGAGCTAGTAGTATTTTGGGACTTGGTATTAATTTAGTTGGTTAGATCTATGCTTGTGCTTTCCAACAATAGCAAATTTGTTGAAATTGAACAAGAAATGAATGAATGGGAGACAATTTCCTTCTGGTGTATTTCGTTCCATTTCCACCCCGCACTTCCTCCTTCATAATAGTCCATTCCAATGTGTGACGTCATCATTTTGTCTGGTTGACCAACAGGGCGTCTTGTGGAAGAGCACCATTTTTTCTGATGAAACTATTTGCTGTCAAGTATATGGCTGATACAAACCAAAATTTGCACTTCCTGACTAGCTACAACATTAAGTTTCGCTGAGAAACGTTGTCGTGTTTCTCAGCGAAACTTTAAAACAGCGTTGTCGTGTCATTTTGACCGAATTGACTATATATTTTTTCGGACATTTTGACCGAATTGACTATATTTTTTTCCGACATTTTGCTAAAAAATCGGTCAATGACCGAAAAAAAAAACCTAGCTTATACATATAAAATAATAATTTTTTTTCTGGTAAATATAAAATTACTACAATAGCCTATTTATCTCATATTTCAGTGTTTTGTGAAATGTGTTTGAAACATCAATGCGTTTTAGTTTGATAAAAAGTGGTATAAAACTGTCAAATATGGCTGGACATTTCAAAGCAAAGCGACCACGGTTGAGTCAAAATTCTGACAAGTCATACTTTGAGTCATATGCTGATATAACTGTTCATGAGGAGATGCTTGGTGATGATGTTCGAACCAATTCATATAAACAAGCAATTTTTAATTTAAAAGACTTCATAAAAAATAAGGTAATTACTTGTTTTCAGTAATGGTCAGTTTATGTTAAATTTACTGTCTTTCATTGAGCAGTGTTCATTTTTTTGAGAAGTTAATCCAAAACTTACTTTTTGTTGTGATCATTCATAGGCCTACATTGCTACAAGCATTTTTTCTTTATTTCTTGTTATGGTGTTGACATGTTTTAAAATAACTTTAAGCAAGGTTAGGAGCCTAATTTAACAATACAATTTTGGTAGAGGTTACTGGTACTTTTTTACATGTATATAAATGTTGTAAAACTGAGTTTCATATTTGCAAAATGCAATTTTGTGTCACAGCGCTGACATGCAGGATCTAAATTAGGTTTAGGTGAGATGAAAAGTGTTCGAAGTGGTTTTAATATTGTAAACAACCCATTTGTTATTTTTTAGGTGGTATTAGATGTTGGGGCAGGAACAGGAATATTAAGCTGTTTCTGTGCCCAAGCAGGTGCCAAAAAGGTTTATGCTGTTGAAGCAAGCAATATTGCAGAGCAAGCAAAAAAGGTGTGAGGACAATCTTTTATTAATGTCTTCTAAATGTTTCTACTTTCACCTCCAAGTTGTATGTTTAGGATTTTTGGTGACACAAAGTTAACGAAAATATAATTTTAATATCCACATACTTATAGCATTCGCTTTCAAGGAAGTGTTATTTTAGTTTTAAATTTCAATATGTAAGTTGTCACAATTTTTATTTTGATGCTGCTGGTGCTTGTGATGTTAATTTTCCAAGTTTTTAAATTCTTAATTTTTTAGGTTGTTTTATCAAATGGTCTTTCAGATCAGGTGGAGGTTGTTCAAGGATTGTTAGAAAATATTACTTTACCTGAGCAAGTTGATGTAATAGTAAGTGAATGGATGGGATATTGTCTTTTGTATGAATCCATGCTCACCTCCGTTATTACTGCCAGAGACAGGTTATTGCATGTTTTGTCATATTTTGCTGTAAACATAGGCTTGTGTTTGATGATAAAGCTTAACTTTGAGACTATTAAGTTTATTTTTGTTGTTCCTTGTAGTCAAACTATCGCATCAGAAAAATGGGTCGGCAAGCAAAACCCCTTTTTTGACCAATTAAAATAGGATGCAAAAGTGCATAAACACAAAATGTTAAATTTGATAAGGAACATGGATGTTAATAATTGTGTGTCTGGATATGCCCGAATGAATAATGATTGAGTATTGCATTGTTAACTTACATATATACTCATTGAAGCATGCGCTTTGTAACAAGGTTTTGCTGATGCCTGTACACTGTACACTTTTTTATATTGTCACCTGACAGTATCTGATATGTCCATTGTGGCTACAGGACCTATGCAAACAATTTTGCCATAAACATTGGTTTGTTTCTTTGCTGAAAGTACTGGGCTTGTTTTATAAAATCCATGAAGCAATCAGGGAGCTTTAATGTTTCGCTTTTAGGTTATTGCAGATTTGAAAGAATCTTTGTTTTATACCAGCATCATATAGTCTACATTTGACAACTCTAGGCTACTCAGTAGGCTAACTTATCATCGTGCAACGATTGGAGTTTTTGTAATAAATTTTGTGATTAAGTTTTTGTGATAACAAGTTCCATGTGTGTAGATGGCTGAAACCTGGAGGCTTGTTACTGCCCGATGCTGCTTCCTTATATATTGCCCCAATCTGTGATGATGAAATCATGGTGGAAAAAGTAAACTTTTGGAATGACATGGAGGAAGTGTACGGGGTGGACATGGCTTGTTTGCTACCTTTCGCCAGAAAGTCACTTTCTAAAGAAGTAAGCAAAACTGAAAATAATGCATCAAATACAGTTAAATCGAAACTGCAATTCGTTTTTGCCGTGCGCCACTAAACCTGCAGCAGGCTCTGCGCCAACAATGTGTTTCATAGCTGTCTTTTTAAAGCTATTTACATGATGCAGTTTTTACAAACTGTGGTCAAATTTCCTTAACTTAATTAATGACGCTGTCTGTGTAACTCTCCAGTTCTAAACCAGTAAGATTGTAGTTGCCAATCATATATATACTGTTGGTAAAGGCCACAATAGTCCAGTTGATAAAAAGCGATACTGCATTAGTTTTATTTTCTCCCCATTTTTACTTACAATAGAGACGTGTGGCAAACTTAAAGCTATAGAAAAACAGAAATTGGGTAAAATAAATTGAGTTTTATAAAACCTATTTAGACTGTAGTAGAGAATTTACTAGTTTTTAACAAAAGAGTATAAGAAGTAAAATTTATAAGCGAAGATAAATCATTCCTGGTTAATGGTTATGTAAAATAACGCTATTGTGTCCATAACTAAGTACTTTTTATGGCACACAGGTTATGGTGAAAAGCATATCGTGCGAAAACATCCTTTCGCAGCCGCAGTTAATCTGTCAATTGAATCTGAATAAAGTCACCCATCAGGATATTCAAGACGTACAACATCAATTTCAATTCTACAGTTTCGGCATTGCCGACCTACAGGTTCGCCTTCTGGACCGCATTAATAATTTATGTTTCCTAAAGAATTGCTGGTCTGTGGTGTCTGAACAGCTCTCGGATGTCTCGTTTCTCCGTCTGATCTTAAAGTACAAATTCCATTAAAAATATTTGATTTTCATTCAACGAGATTACTCAGAAAGAAACTGTTTGTTTTACGTTCATTAACTGTCTTTTGACATTGAAATGATATCATAGTGGATTTGTTGTTTACCTTAAGCAATGGTGCTCATATTGTAAATTTTCTTTTTTATTAAATTGGTGTAGTTGATTAGCTGAGTCATCTTTAAAAGCTTTAAATGACTAAAATTGAAGTTTCGGTTCAATTTAAGCCACTTTTATTGGATGAAGTTATACGCAGTGCAGTAAACACAGGTTGAAAGTTTTTATATTTTTGAAGGGTTTTGCGGTTTGGTTTGATGTCTTCTTTCCTTGTCAAGAAAATTTACAACACGAAAAATCGACGAGTCCATTCTTGAAGCAGACTAACAATAACTGCAGCAGCAATTCACATGCTAGCTCAGAAGCCAATAATCATGTGCTTCCGAACCAAAACGAAACGAAAAACAATGAAAACCAACCTTTACCGACAGCTGCCATATCTAATGTTCTCTCAATCGAAGGCGTTAATCACTCAACGAAAGAGCGAAAGTTTGTGTTGTCAACATCACCGTACAGGCAGGAAACCCATTGGAAGCAATCGTTGCTGTACCTGGATGAAGAAATTCAAATTGAACAAGATTCGTCTATATCTGGCTCTATTTGTCTCACGCCATGCGCTGACAATCCTCGGTTTTTAAGCATTAATTTGAATTGCCGGATTGAAGATAAGCCAGCTGTGACGAAAACTTATTTGATGGGCTACGAATTGCCAAATAGCGAGAAGAAATCCGATTGAGATTTGTCACTGTGCTTAAGCAATCCTTTTGGTGCTTTATGTCATGTTTTGCGTCAAAAAGTGATCCATCGAGGCGGCTTATGTTACGTCTGAACCACAGGCAAATGTATGCCATGAACACCAGCTTTCTTTCGGTGCAAAACGTGAAGTAAATGTCTATGTGGCCTACGTGTGTCAGTGAATGTATGTTGTACCATATTGTACATGATATTTCTGTTTCTTGTACGGTATTCATTTGAGTGATGAGCCGATGTCCGATGGGAATAGATTAATTTGAACTGATTTTAATATTTTATACAATTTTTTTTATATAGGCAATTGTACAAACATTGGGGTAAGGATAAATTAGTCTTGTGCCAAAACATAGGGCATCATGCATGATATTACAAGTTTCTGTATTTGCAATTTAAGTTTTGTGGTTTACGTATAAAGAATGTATTACTAAACTCAAAATGTAACTGGGTTTGCAAAAAATCGTTTCAGCGCTCTTTCTGCATATTCTCAAACTTTCTCTGTGTATGGCTGCTGCAGTACAAACAAATTTATCACAACAGCTCTTCGATACCGGCATACAAGCTTAGCGTTAATGAATGAGAGTAGGCGTGCAATTAGCAGGATGAACAATATCATAAGATAGATGTAGGAGTCTTGCAAAGCAACAAACAATTGAATCAAATAGTATTTGTGAATTTTGGTCACGTATTGATCCAAATTTCTTCAAAAAATATATAAAAATGCCACACAATACACATGGCTCGTTGCAATGCAATAGCGGGTGACACCAAGACCAACATCGCAATGTTAAAGGGTTCTCAACTGAGGGTAAATTTACGGAAGAAAGGACCGACTTGGCCAGGGGTGTCCAAAATCCGGCCCATGATACGCTTTTGTATGGTGCGCTTGTTGTTGTACATCAGGGCTACTCAACTGGCGGACCGCGGTCCGAATCCGGACCTTCTGGGTGTTGATGGTAGACCTTGAGTTTTTGGAAGAATAACCTCATTGCCACGTTTCAGGGCTTTTTTAAACAGATTTCTACTGGGAGGAAGCTATTTTTACTGTGATTATCCTAGTTGCTGGGGGGCTTCGACTCCCAGACTCCCCAACACTTTCTCAGAAATCCAATTCGAGTTACATTTTACCTAAAAAAGTAGTTTGATACAGATAATTTAACTTTTGTGGTTGCGTGGGAAATAACTTATTTACCGGACGGATAGAAATATTCAACTTGTCAAACTGGACCTTTGTTAACATTAGTTGAGTAATCCACTAATCCTGTTGTACAATGTGTTATTTTTTGCCCGCAGACACACACAGAAATCATACAAATTCAACTTGCATTTTTAAAAAGATTAGTGAAGACAATATTTTTCAAAGCGCAAGCGCGAGAAGTTCGAATCATTGTTGCGTCATAATTGCGAAATCAACTATTAAGTTATTGCCTGGAGAGTGTAGTAGAGTGATACAGTCGAGCATTCATTTTTTTTCTTGCTAGCAATTGCAACGACCGCTGTCCACTTTTTGTCGCAGTTGTAAAGGACTTATGGCTATTCACTTCTTTTTGCTTGATTCCGAAGATGGCTCCAGCTACCCTGCAGCTATTTGTGCTTCTTTGCGACGCCGACAGCAATGTCTTTCGTGCCTTTTTACCAGCAGCTGGATAAAAACAAATTTCCAGAGATGCAAAGAAAACGTTGAGCTTTATTTGTGTGAGCAGACGTTCTCGGATATGCACTTGAACCGATCGAGATCAAAGCTGATCGATTACTTGGCATTTTACGCTTGTCTACCACCAAAATCGAAGTAGACTTGACCTGGGTATGGAATTCAAGACGCAAGTTTCATCCTTCACATTAACACATCTGTGCTTTACAAAGTTTCTGAATGTTCAGTTCAGTAGTTTTTTTTTATTTCTGACCATCATATCAAAAACAATACACGTCAACATAGCAAAGGTCGAGAAAAAGGTAGAAGCGACAAAACGCGAACGTTAAAACGTGCTTGTGACCGAAGTAAGTTATTGAGTTGAGAAATTTGGCAGGGTCGCAACACCTTCAGAAAAATTTAAGATATAAAGGGAAAATAAGAAAAAGAAACTGTTACAAAAACATAAAAAAACATATTTAGGCTATAGCTTTATTAGCCCAAATAGCTTTAATGTAAATAGCCAAAATGTACTTATTTCTGATGGAAAAGCAGATAACTAGGGCGATTTTTGTCACTAAAGTTACTTTTTTTTAGTTGTACCAATTAACAAAAGAAATATAGAATCAAAATTTCATGGTTGTGGGGTCAATATTTAAGAAGTTATAAAGTTACCAAAAGTCACTTTTTGTGTTTTTAGGTTACTTCTCATTTGTTAGGTCACTTTATTTTTAATATTTTTTTGCCTAATCCCCTTATTTATTTATCTTCCGTTGCTACTGTAGAGATGAATTTACATTCTATGTCAGGAGTTCCCAACCTTGTTTACACCGTGGTCCCCTTTGAAAATCAATGGCAAAAAAATCAATAGAAAATCATTTTTTTCAACCTTTTGAAAAAATTAAGAAAAGTCATTTTGATTGGGCAAAATAAAGAAAAGTCATTTAATTAAGAAACGTCATTTATTTTGGGCCAAAATGTACTAGTATTGTTATTAAATTTATTTCTTTTGTTATATAGTGTTGGAGTGGACTTAGAAATAATTAAAAAAATTATTATTTTTCAATTTTTTTTATGGCCCCCTTGAAAAAGGCTCATGGCCCACTAGTTGGCAACCCTTGTTCTATGTAATGCCAAGACCTTTAATATATCTTCTACTATAGAATCTATGGTACGGATGTTAGGTTTGCACGAGCCCATGCTTGTTCGTTTCGCGTGTATTCCCGAAAATTCATAAAGTAATTTTTTCGATGAAACAAATTGTGTTAACTAAATTTAACCACTTGTTTTCCCTACAACAGCTAAAGCGTTTGATTGACAGAAACTTCCTGCCAGAGAATGTAAAACATTACATATGTGTAATCAGGGATGGAGGAACCATTTTAAAAGTAGGTGGGCCCAGAGGCGCAGCAGTCAAAGTCATCCAACTACTGGGGGGCTTCGCCCCCCAGTAGTTTTGTTGCATTCCTAATACTTGAAATCGTTTATACATTGTGTTTTCATGATCGCCTTTCGTGCTAACAAGCGAAAATTTTTCATTTTTGCCCCGATTTGGCCAGAAAAATTTACAAAATTGCTGTATAGCGTTGTACAAAATATGGCGATGTACACACAAATAAAAAGGTAACAATACACACACAGTTATAATACCACCTGGGAGTAGCCTAATAATCTGCAGCATTATACAGTAGGTCCACGCGCATATGTAATGGTATCATTGTTTTAACCATAGAGAATATATTGATAGATTGCTCCACCAATCACACGCAACCACAGCCACACGAGCTGCCCATCAATAGTAGGCTCAACAGAAAAGTTTAAAGATTGGATTTCATCATTGAGCTATCAAAGATAATTAATCAATCTAGTGTGTATCAAATGAGTGACCTGATTTTGGAACTCCCTCTCTGATTTGCAGTTTTCTCTACCTTTTCAAATAAATTTAGTTTTCAAAAGTGGGTGGGCCAGGCCCACCCAGAAGATATAGTAGGTGGGCCCAGGCCCACGTGGTTCCTCCATCCCTGTGTGTAATTATGATTTGAGCACAAATTGAAACTAATTTAGATGCTTTTTTATGTTGCATTGCTGCCGTTTCTTTCGCTTTCTTGTTTTCGTTGAATAAAGTTAGTTTTTGGTTACTTTTTCGCAAAACTAAAATCACCTTTTAGGTTACAAAAAATCGCCCTACAGATAACTTTTGACAACCCGTGATATGTAGCCAATACAACAAAATACTTACACCTGCATAGTGCTTTATTGAATTAAATCACACCATATCACAAAATACTCGATTTTTTTATGCAAAACAAGATGATCCAAATTCATCTTAAAACAGTTGACGAAGGATAATGTAGTCTAAAGGTTAACCTGTGGATAAGTTTGAATCTTTATGCTCGGACTAAAAGGGGGTTATTCCAGCCCTGGAGAGGCTTTGTTCCACCCAGTAGGTGCCATTAAATGGAGAGAAGTGCTCAAAATGTGTTGCTCAAGAGCACACGCCGAGAACCCAACCTGTGCTGCTTGATTTTGAGGCTTTTTTTGTGTACCAAGTCCGGCGTTTAACTAACCAACTGAGCTATCCGCCCCGATAGCTCAGTTGGTTAGCGCGTGACTTCTGGAACAAAGAAACTTCAAGATCAAGGGGCGCTGGTTTAAGGGCGACTCTCGGGTGTGCGTTTGAGCAACGCACGTTAAGGATTGCTCCATTCAGCGGCATCTAATGGATGGAATAATTCCCCGACAACAAGATTTCAACAATCGGAAACTTCACTCCTCTGTCAATCTCGGTGACCGGGCCTGCGTCAGTGATTCAAAGCCTCTACAAGGATGCGAAACAACCAGGATTAAGCTCTGCAAGAAGCTTTTCCAGTCCGAGGATAAAGATTCAATCAAATCAACTGACCAATTAAAAAAAATGACAAAGAACTTTTTAGCTATAGTTACCTAAAGTCTGCAAAAATTATTTCATTAGAATGTTTGAAGGAAATTACTTTGTAATTGCATAAAGTTTACATACATAAAAACAAGAATATACCATAAATAGCGCTTGATTCTCAGCTGCAATACTAAAAAAAATCAACTTGGTATGTTTTTCGGTAGCCGAAAAACACACAGTCGATTGGAAGTCTGGCTAGCGTGGAAGCTGCCGCGTGATAGTTAGCGAACCTCAAACTGCTCGTGAGTGCTCGCTCTTCTAGAGAGGGCAGCCTTGTGCTGACTGCCAGGAAAAACATTTCTTTCTACATAAAAAATCACATAAATCAAATATAGTTATTACTATCTGAAGCCTTTACAAATTGTTTCACCTAACGGATCATCAGAAGGTCTTATTCAAATAGATTCTATTTAAATAAGACCTTCTGATGATCCGTTAGGTGAAACAATTTGTAAAGGCTTCAGATAGTAATAACTATATTTGATTTGATTTGCTCTGCTTTGCTTTTTTGCTTAGCATTGAGCACTTTTTTGTAGTATTGATAGTTTTCATTGTTTTAAAAAATCACATATGTATAAAAATGGTCTTGAAACGCACAATCGCACATGATGCAAAACTTCGACGAATACAAACTAACAACACTATTAAAATAACGATAATTTTTTTCACGTGCACTGACTAGTATGTTCACTTTTCTAGCTAGAACAAGATTTCGTCCTCGTGTTATGAAGTCTATATGCTTCTGTTTTTAATCTGTCCAGTTCTTCTTGAATTGTATCGGTGACCGCTTTGCGCATTTGCAAAGCGGAATGTCCCAGCCTCTTGCACGTTTCCAATTGATGCTGAAAACTTAGAGGCTCACCAATTAAAACCGTCACTTTGTTGCCTATGAAAGAAGTAATCACCAATGAAAAACGTTTAAAACCGCAGAAGTAGATACCATAAATTTCGCCTGGTAGCATTTGAACCAGGTCAGTGACAGACTGGTATCTTTGCCGCCACTCATTCTGGTACGCGTGGATTACATTGATTCTAGGTCGGATCTTAACAAAAACTTCTATAAATTGTACCGATGATGTTCATTCAAGCTTAAGCAATAAGCATAAGTGAGGCAATATTGCACATACGACACGGAATAGAAAAATAAAAGTAAAACATTATCCACCTACAAAGCCACAGTAGCAGTAGTTCAGCCATTTACTTGGTCAAAACTTTGTGATGAGATCTTCCTTCCCAAGATATTAGTAACCGATAACTAAGTAGCCTATTAATTAATCTAGCCCAGGGTGGTCCAAACCCTGGCACGCGGGCCGCATGCGGCCCGCGTGAAGCTTTTGTGTGGCCGCGAACACTTTGTGCATGCCGGAATTATCAGTGCTAAATCCAAGGTTTAAAAATACACCTACGTTTTATAAATACATTACATTCGCCATAACCCCAAATAAGTCGCGCATAATCGGGTCAATAGGTAACTATGAGGGAACAATGTCGGTTTGTGATGACACAAACGTGCGTTGATATTTTGCTTTTGTTGCTAGCACTTTCTCCGTTATGAAGCGATTAAAAAGCGACACACGGAACAGATTGGCTGATGAAACCCTGGGTGCCTGCTTACGTCTGTCGACCACTGAATTTAAACCAGAGATCGACACTATATGCAAAAGTAAAAAAACAATAAATTGTTTTAGTTTGCTAATTTGTTGACGTGTTATGTATGTATCGTATCTTTTTTACTAGCTGAAAATCACTTTTTGAGTCGCAAGCAGAGATTAAAAAGTGAGTTAGGCGTGCAGCAAAACATTAGGTCGATCAGAACAGCAAACTCAGTCCTTTCATTGCAACTGTATTTTGTCAGCGACAAGATTTGTTAATGTTCATAGCCTGCGAACAGTAAGAATGTAGCTAAAACAGATCGAAATCTATAGAAAAGAAGTTCAAAATCGCAACCTAGTTAAGTTTTTATTTAACAACGTTTCTACTTTCAGCAACGCGTTATCATTTCTCACTATGCGGCCCGTGAAGTTTTTCTCAGACCCTAAAGTGGCCCTTCATGTTCGCAGTCTTGGACCACCCTGATCTAGCCCAATGAAATGAGGTCAATAATACTCAAGTCTGCAACCCGGAATACCATTTTCGTTTTTTACTTCATGGCATAGGCTAGTGAACGTCCAGCGACGTTGAAACGATTTAAAAACGGTTTTTGCAGGTTGGAGAATCTTTTACAAATTTTACTTAGTTACCCAGACGAGGAATGTAAGGCATTCTGTTCGGTAGTATATCATCCAGTCCGATGTGGTACATGGGAATGACCACTGGATTGTTTTCACATTCACTAATGAGCCTTCCAACGCCCCATTTCAACCTGAATGTCAATCATTAGTGCCTCAGACAGCAAAATCCGTCATTTTTACATAAATTTAACATCTGCAGACGTTGAATCAATGTGACATCTGCTAACAACTTTTGCCGACAGGGGCATATTCAATGCAAATCAAATCCACTAAAAACTAGTGCAATAGCAATTTTACAAACATCCAAGTGAATGATTAACTGTGCAAACTATCAATAAATCTACCCAAGTAACCATCGTGTTTTACACTCTCCAATTCTCCATGGTTTTACCAACTTTTCCAACTGCTGCTCATTTGTGTGCGGGTATACCGTACTGTTAATTTTAGCTGATAACTTTATCTTTTGATTCAGATTGTTTTTTTTTTATACCCCAAAAAAAGCATTGCATAGGAGATCAGCTGAATCTAAATTTTCATGATAAAAACAGTTGAAAAGGTTTAATGAAAATTTAAGTTGTATATATTCAAACTATGTAAACTAAATACCTAATCCATTTTTTATCAACATTAACTTTTCCTTCAGGAAATATGTGAGCCCATTCACCATGATTCATCTGTTCAAGAGTGAAGTCCATGCCTGGTTGGTAGACGCCTTCTCCTCTTACTATAGGCACAGTCTGCAAAATTAAAGTTGTTAAATTAGGACTAATATGAGTAATATGGGGCATAGACAAGTATATCATCAAAGTTTTAGATATTTACATAAATGTTACATCCTTAAAGCAGAATTGGATTAATCCATTGAAAGTAAATTTCACCTTTGACTACACTGCTGCCTACTTGTGATATTACTTAACAATGTCACTGATGTTGATTCTTCAGTTTATTTTAACTTTTTGTTATTATTTGTTTGCCACAAGAAGATAGGGAGGGTTGTCGATATCCAAAACACAAAAACATGACACACAGACTGCAAATGCACTAACAGATGCTGTTAGTTCAACTACTGTACCTTTATGCACAAAGTTTGGACTTTGGGGTTGCAAATATTAAAAACTTGACAAAATTGCCTACCTTTCCCAAAGCAAAGAAAATTCCATGCCATCTTTTGGTAAAGCAAATATCATGAGCAGCAGGTGTCCAACGAATTTTTTTTGGTGTAAAAAATGTGCACCAAGGAAGAATGCCACTCAGTAACGGATCATCAACACAACTGTGGTGGTTAGATACTGCAATACATATTCACAAAATGAACAGAAACAGTAGTTTTATAGTAGCACATAGTTGTTTCAGATTTATTTGTGCTGTCTAACTTTTGCATAAAGAGAGCCAATCTACAGTAAATCTGGATTGATAGGAAAAGGAGTGGTACTGCTATCTACATAAATGCATTGTACAATGTACATAATATAACAGTGCTGCATGAACGCATTATAAGTTTAGTTTTGCATCAACTGCCTCTGCCACAAAAAGTGAGAAAGTATTAAGTGGGTTAATTGATATATATAGTCCATATGCAAATTTGCGACCATTTTTCCAAGGACTTCTGAAAATTGTTTTTGGTATTGTTTTTCATATCTTTACCCTGCATTGCGGAAAAGCGGACTTGAGCGCTATGCATCGGTGTACGCCTTCCGACGTACTTCTGACCCACGCTGCAGCCGACGGCAATGTCTGTTTCCGGTTGTCTACTCTACTTATTACTGAAATTTGGTACTACCCATTACTCGAAATCGATCACTGGGTAGAGGCAATTATCGTAAAGTTTCTTGCCCAGAGAAACAACAGAAAGTGCGGGCGGCTGGAGTCGAACATGCAGGCTCTCGACTGCGAGCCCAACGCGCTAACCACTCGGCCTTTGCTGCCGACTAAACTAAACTGGTGCCGACTAAACTGGTAACTTAAACAGTTACTCTTTTTTATTAGAATGATATTTTGATACTCTTTAATATGTTATAATTTGGTGGTATTGTTATGTGTATTAAAATTACAATGGCACATTTTGTAACTGCTGTTTTAACTTCAAAATGCGTCAAATCACCAGTCATCACTGTCATTCTGGCAAAATAATTCTGCGTGATCCACCTAATAACAATACGTAAAAAAACAAGTTGTGCTAAATAGTGTGATGACAATACCATCGCGCGAAACCTGATAGAAACACTTCTCGTTGACATATATTTATGCCGTTTGAGTTGAATGTCAGGATGCCATTTTTTTATTTATAAAAAATGAACTTTTTCTAAAAATGTAATTTTGAAATCAAAAAACAAGTCACATAAACGATAAAATTTTACACAAATTATGATAACATTATTGATAAATAAACTATTTAATTTTTTCTGTCAAATTATTTTCAATTGCAAAATATTTGTGAAGTGGACACAATTATGTTGATGGTCGCAAATGCGAACCCTATATTTCATAACCAAACTTAATGATTACCTGTGACAAGTGAGGTGCCCTTTGGTCTGTGATATATAGCATTCAAGAGTATCTTTTTTCGATATACTTTAGTTGAGTTTAAATAACACAAAAATATTTTACTGAGTGTTCCAACTGTTCCAATTGCCACAGAAGTGGACCATTTCCACCACAAGGGAAAAGGTTGTTTAGGAAATGGCCAGCGATATTTTACAGTCATCTGTCCATGAAAAGATTACATAAAATATCACAAAAAACCTAAGTTTAAAATAAAATTGACAGCTTTAAAGTTGTCTTATTAGGACAGAATTCCTTGTCTGGTTTCACTAGAGACATAAATGTAACCACATCCCCAATGAATGATGAATGCAGGGGAAGATTGCTCCCCCCCTTAAAACACAGAAAAGTAACTTAATCACGGTGTTTTCACAAGCTCATATTAATATAGAATTACATTTAATTGTGTTTTGTTGAAATCATTTACCCTAAAACTACTTGCTAGATTGACTTAATAAGATTGATTGACAGTAAAGTAGACCATCGAAATTTACCTAAATGAGTTGTATGCAGTGTTTTGTTAAGGTGTTTTGGGGGACCGAAACGGTCCCCCAAATTTCTCCAGCAGTTTCCAAAAATTTGGACTTGCAACTACAGTAGAAAAGTAATGGTTGTTTCTCGCTATGTCTTAAGCAAATATGGCTATTTTTTGGTATTTAAATGAAACACTTGCGGTCTCTTAAAACTACTTAGCGATCACCCAAACCAAACCTTAAAAAAAAAACTGGCTTGTATGAAACCAAATATTTATGTTACTGATTCATTGACCTTTGTTAAGATACCGTACCAATTTGCTATGCGTTATTGCATAAACTGAATTCCAAATGCTTAATTGATGCTTCCTCCAAGATGCTGTAGTTACCACTTTGCGGTGCACACTGCACTCTAAACAGGCGCGGATTTATGGGGGGGCTCCCCCGAAATTTTGTGAAAAATTGTATGTTTCCGCATCAAATGGTTTGATATGCTTCTAAACAGCTGATATTAGTCCCTTGGCATCACAATTGATGAAAATGGTTGTTTTAATGTCTATTTTCTAGCATATCGTATATGTCGTAGTATCATTGTTCATATCTGTTTAGCTTTTTCTTTCTTTTTAATTGATTTTCAAATTTTCTGGCTCCCCCCCGAAAAAAACTCTTAGATTCGCGCCTGACTCTAAATAATCTGACTGAACTGATTGCAAAATGCAACAGCCAACAATCAACAATGCAATAGCTGAATACAGTGTTGCCAGACTCTACACATAGTTTGCTTACTACACCATTTCAACCTCCAAACACCATTTCACCTAGAATTACACCAAAGCCCTAAATTGTCTCCTAAAAATACAGAAGTGTTAGAAAAGTAACGGGAGTAACAAAAATTTACATAGTAAAAAATAAAAATCACACAGTTGCATGTACAACACAGCCCATACAATATGACAGTTAGGTGGAGAAGGTAGAAGGTTAAAACAAAAATAATTTTTCATACAAAATAACATTCAATTGTTCTTCTAATCAAAACAATGGAAGTGTGCAAGATCCAAAAAATCATGTCTAGGACCTTAACTCTTTGCATAAAGAATTTTACGATTTATTAATCGGTTGGTTGGTTCTGGATTTTTATCCTCGGACTCACAAAGCCTTGAAAAGTTATTCATGGTAGTTGCGCATACTTGTAGAGGCTTTTGACGCAGGGCAAGTTACTGAGATTGACAGAGTGAAGTTTCAGATTGTTAAAGAGTTATTGCCGGGAAATTATTACATCCATTAGGTGTCGCTGAATGGAGAGCGGTCCTGAGAATGCGTTGCTCAAGCGCACACCCCAAGAGTCGAACCAGCGCCGCTTGATCTTGAAGCTTCTTCGTTCACGAAGTCACGTGCTAACCAACTGAGCTATCGGGGCGGACTACTCATGGTGTAGCATATACATTATACAATTAACCCATAAATGAACATAGGCCTACAGTTCAGCAATAAACAAACACTCAGCAGGCAAGCAAGACTCAAAGTAGCCGGGCAAAAGGTCAGCAAAGATTACGGACAAACAGTTATACTTCATTAAAACAAAGTAGCAAATATTTTCTAAATTACACCAAATCTGTGATGGTGTAGAAGAAAATTTTTTCTTAAAATTGCGCATTCCAATAGTAGCCTATTTTTAGCCTAAATCAATAGTAAAACTTTGTGAAATGATGCTGTAACAGAGTGTGAAATATTGAATCAAACTATTTTGGGTGGGGGGGGGAGTCAATTATCCTGTAGGTGACTGATTGTAATTCTTGTAAAAACTAATTTGAAAAAAAAACTAATTGTGATAATGGTAGTGGTGACTTAATGAGATCTATTTGTGACTAATCGTGATCATTTTTTGAATGTTAACTTTTGCTTTGCTAATTGTGAGTATCAAGATGAAAAGCGTAACAATCTTAAAAAATCCAGTAGGAATTCCCTACTCCCTGCAGATGTTCCTAAATTCATGTGTGGCAACATTGCTTGATAGCTAGCACAAGGTTGCCAGATCCAAATTTCAAAAAATGCATCAACAAAAAGCGTCATTGTCAGATGATGTAGTTGAATGCTTTTTTTTTTCAATGCAATAGTAGCATATAGTCTTTGTAGATTGTAGAAGGAGCAATCTACCTGCAATTACTATACATAAGACTGAGTTATACATGTTACGTTACTTAGTGGGACTTTTGGCAATTCTTGTCTTGATCAATCCTCTTCAAATCTGGCTTGTACAGTAGCGAGTAGCCTATTCTAATTTTTTGGAAATTTCATGCTTACTTAGGGACAAAGTTAGGTAAATGAGAAATTTAGGGAATTTTTATGCTTATTGGTTCAACTTCACTAGCTGCACTGATTGAATATATTGTAGTTTGTGCTAAAATCTGCAAAATGCACGTAATTTTTTACATATTTTTGAACTGATCCATCCACCTTATAACCCCACATCAATTTTCACCCAAAAATAAGAATAGTCATTCAGGTGTAGCGCCCTGCGTTTCTGCTAAGGTCTTTTCAACGTTTTGTTACCGTCGTGAAATTGTCGTTCTTTTGCATATATGCAACGTACCCAGGAATTCAAGTAATTGTGCAGTTGTGCTTCAGGATTCTGAAACGTGATTAGGAATTTGCGTGCCTCAAGAATTCGCATGCCAATAAGCTAAACGCATTCTTGCAACCGGCAGTTTTAATCACATATACGTAGTTTTTTCGTCTCTTCAACGTTATAGCCTACAGATGCTGGATAACTCAGCGACTATGTATATCGCGTTTTGGCCTACAATTCAACAGACAGAGTCAGAGTATGGCATAATTTTTGGTGCAGCTCACTATATAATATGATTTTAATACAGTAGTGATACTACTTCTGGCTCCGTCAATCAACGTTCTGTGTGCAGTTTCCTGGGTTGAACTTATGATTGGAATTATGTTCTGTTGTGGAAAGACGATTGTAATCTTTTAAGTTATGTGGTGACAAAGAAGCCCAGACCTCGTTCCAGTGGCGTAGCTAGGGGGGCGGGGGGCGGACCGCCCCGGGCGGCACGTCTGGGGGGCGGCACTTTCAGACAGAACGTTTTGTTTTTTTGTTGATAATGCAAAAGTACACGGAAAATAAAAGCAAACAGAATGGCAACGTTCAAAACAGTGGCGTAGCCAAGGGAGAGGAGGGGTTTGGGGGTTACAACCCCCCTTTGGCACGCATGTGACGCCACGATATTGAGAATGATGCTTTCAGTCACTATGTCTCCAAAACAAAGTTTGCCTAATTTTAAACGAAACTCCATTAAAAGAGCGAGTTTTGCCAATACCAAACATTCAAATATCTCAGCCAGGAATTAGCAACAAGAAAACATAGAAACTTAACTTTATTAAGTTACCGAAAAATTCCCAAGAAAACATGATCTTATCCTTTTGCTATGCCACCGGACAGCACCATTTTACAGGAATATTTATACCCACATTTTTGTTGAAAATGCTCTCAGAATGCACCAAATCCAAAATAATTTTTCAAATTTTTCTGGGGGAGGCCCCCCAGACCCCCCGCCGCTGGGTCTCGTCTTTGGCGAGGACGCCGTCGGGCTTCGCCCGCCGGCCCTTAAAACCCCCCCTTTCAAAATTACTGGCTACGCTACTGGTTCAAAACATACAATAATTCTACTTTAAGTCAATTAAAAAAATTTCACTTTCACATGCTTTTTCTTGAAGGGGCGGCAAAATCTGAATCCGCCCTGGGCGACACATTCCCGAGCTACGCCACTGCCTTGTTCTCGGATCATTTCTGCCGCATTGTTACGTGTCCAAAAAGTCGCTGTAGACTTAGTATTACAGCTAGGTAGGCTATGGGCGGATAAGTTAAGTTATCTGCTACACAGGGAATTCTGGACTATAGTGGAGTAACAATTGAGCTAGAACTGGAGCATTTTTTGTAGTTGTTCTTAGCGAGTTTTATGTGTGATGTGATTAAGCATTTCTGATTTTTAAATCGATATTGCTGCAACACCACACCAAGTCTTTTGCAGATGTAGGGAATTTTGAACATTTGTGAGAACTGGGCTTGTATTTCGTGGTTGCTAATCGAAGTAACTCAATTTACGTGGGGTCTCAATGTCATAAAGCACAGACGTAGGCTATTAGCCTACCCGCATACATACAGACACAGCAGCTTTAGACTTTGGGGTGTTTCACCATTGGCTTATTTGATCATAACTCAATGGTCCCTTTTATAAAAATAGGTTTCAGTTGAAGACCAATCATGTCCAACTCAGCCGTAGCCTCATCTGAGACACGGGTCAGCCCGGCTTGCTATAGGCTTTCCACTTATAAGGTGTTGCGATCGTGCCATATTTTAAACTGATTGTTCTGCTTTGGTATCATGCACGTTGTAACGTCCGCGTTTTGTCGCTTCTACCTTTTTCTAGACATCTGCTATGTTTGCGTATCACTTTCGTTGTGATGATCAGAAATAAAAACAAACTGAACACTTTGCCTCAGGGCGTTAGCTAGGACAATTCTGTGCTCACTTCGACAGTTTTAACTTTCACAAAAGACTACGAGTTGACCCTTGAATATGTGCACGTCCAAACGGTCAGAGATGTACGTATGCGCCGCAAATTCTACGCCGCATACTTGCGGCGTAGACTTTTTGTTTGCGCTAACGTTTGCGGCCACATTTTTTTGGATAGTTTGCGCTTGAGGATGCGCCGTAAAGTTTTCGCGGTTTTTTAGCGCATAGAGTCAACGCATACTTTTTAATGTCTTAGTTGTTGTTTGCAATTTTTTTTGTCAAACTGCGAAATGTTGACGTCTTGCAATTGCCCATTGTTCTAGTGTTGTGTCACAGTGTCATCTATTGTTCAGTCAGCTGGAGTTTGTTTGTACATCGCACTACTGCCTTTGACGCTAGAATCCCACGTGGAGACTGAAGTCTTGCAGAAAAGAAGAAAGAATTAGTTAAAACAAATTAGGCCTACTGAGAAATTACTTAGTAAATTACCGGTCAGAACAGGAATGTAATGTAAGCAAGCAAGTAGGTAGGTTGGTAATGTCGCTCCATGTAAAATGTAAACAATGACTTGGCTTCGTAGCAGTGGCGTAGCCAAGGGGGGGGGTTTTGGGGGTTACAACCCCCCCCCTTTGGCAAGCGTGTGACGTCACGATATTGAGAATGATGTTTTCAGTCAAAAAAAAAATTGCCTAATTTTAAACAAAATTGCATTAAAAGAGCGAGTTTTGTCAATACCAAACATTCAAACATCTCAGCCAGGAATTAGCAACAAGAAAACACAGAGACTTAGCTTTATTTCCGAAAAATGCCGAAGAAAACATGATCTTATCCTTTTGCTATGCTACCGGACAGCACCATTTTACAGGAATATTCATACCCACATTTTTGTTGAAAATGCTCTCAGAATGCACCAAATTCAAAGTAATTTTTCAAAATTTTCTGGGGGAGGCCCCCCAGACCCCCGCCGCTGGGTGGCTAAAACCCCCCCTTTCAAAATTCCTGGCTACGCTACTGCTTTGTAGTGTGAAGTTTTTCTAGTCAAGCAGTGTTGAAGGCGTTTGTAAGCAATTGTGAGCACTTTAATTTATATTAGTTAAGTCTTGCATTTTGGGGCAAATCAGAAACTTCTCAGGCAATGAGCAGTGCAGCCTATGTATCTAAACAAACTCAAATATTTGCTTGCATGATGTTATACTCTGTATGTTATATGTAGTACATTGCTTTGCCGGTTATTCTTGTTGTAGGCTATGTAGCGTAGTAATGTGTAGGCCTACATACAGTAGGCTATCAAGCTAAGGTAATTTTTACTTGCCAATTTATACATTCTGTTGCGCAAGTATGTAATTATATATGTTTTGTAACTTGATGAGCATTGAGCAGTTTAGCAAAACATGCATCCAGGGGTCAATTGTGAGAGGCTTTTGAGTAGCCTACTGCTAATAACACTAGTAATGCTAACTATCCCTGAATGCTAATAACAAAGAGTTGTGCAGTTCAGAATCTAAACTTTCTTGTATCTGGCAGTTTCGTCTTCCATTAGCCCACTTTTTAAAAATCTTATCAGAAAAAAGCATAGAGCTTACTGAGAGAATTATGGCATTAAAAGCAACATTAGTCTTATTCAAACGGAATCATTTTAAAAATAGTGTTTTTTATAATGGATTTTTAGGGAGCGACAGTTAGTATATTACTAGGAGCGACAGTTAGTATAATACTAGAATTTTCTTGATAGGCATATGCTACAGTTTCTTACACTACACTATTGTATTCAGGGAATAACTTACGGTAATACTAATCTCCAAGTGAAATGGAGCATGATAATACAAATCCATGGCCCTACATGGAAAAGTAGGCTATTTTAAGCTCTCTTCGAAAGGCAAAAACTTATATTTTCAATGCCAGATGTGCCTTCCGGCCAAAAAGATAATTTCTTGTAACGAGAAATCGCGAAGTGTCTTGAAAAGTGTGTTGTTTCGAGTGGTTTATACCGTGTGAATATTTGGCACCTAGCAAACAAAATGAGTTTGCGCTAGAGTATGCGCTAACGCTGACGCCGCCAACTTTTTTTACAAGTTGCGTTGACGCATGCGGCGTATAGTTTTTCGAACGTTTGCGTTTGCGCTGACGGCGTCAATATTTTTTGTATGCGCGTACATCACTGCAAACGGTAGCCGTAGCTATTCCAGTGCCAACCATAGATTGACGAAAAACAGTGTACAAAAAAAATGTCTTTTTGTGCCATAACTCTTAAATAAATAACAATAAAGTTTAGTTACCCTTGCGGTAACAATATTCTAGCTTTTAACCTTCTAGTACAGCCAGTGTCAAGATTTATAAGAACTAGCGTTCTGCGAAAGCGTGTAAAGTTTTAGTTGTCTAAGGTCGCTTGGAATATCAACCAAAGCGATGGACTTAAAGAAAAAAGGAATTGCAATGCACTTGAGCAAGACTCCTAATTGCCAACATACCCTCTGATGAACAGTTGAGACGAGTTCGTATACATACTTGGATCGATAATGTGCGATTCACTGTTGATGACAATGTTTTTTACGGCTTTGGACTTGCATCTCCAACCAGAATTTATAGATAGTCGGTGGATGAAAAAGCCAGAAGCCCAACTTTCAAAATGAGAGTGGTGAGAACTTTCAAAAGACTACACTGAAGTTGATGGGATATTTACTACGTTAAATCTGTACGATACATACAACAGTCAAACATACATATCGATCGGTCCACACAAACAGTCAAGCACATTCCTACTCCGTTATTGCAACGTGATTAGACGTTAAACCAACATACGGTAAAAGCAAAACTACAGAAATGTTTTCGTAGGATTACCAGGTAGCAAAATCCATCTTCCAAGCGCATTTTTTTTATTGATTTCACGTCTACAAACGTTGAAAAAATTTAAAAGACGGATTTTGCTACCTACCCAGACTGAAAATCAGTCGCATTTTACATTGATTCAACGTCTACTGACGTATCAATGTAGCCTACTTCTTGTTCATCATTTCGGTCAAGCAAGCTGTTCATAAATAAAGCGTGTCAACACAAAACAATGCGGGTAATAATTGTATGCATGTTACACATTTATCGTAGAGTTTACATTCGATAAAGTTTACATAGACAAGTATCTCACCTGATATAATTTGGTCACGGTGATAATGCAGGGTATGATAACATAGCAGAATGTAAATGATACATAAAGTTTAATACTGGGAACACATTTTCGTAAATACTATTACTAAACTTTTTTTTGACTCATTAATTTCTTTTATGCTTTGAAACCGTTCGACAGAGCGTTTTTATGCTTTGGCCAGTAATAACATCACATAACTAGGGGTAACAGTAAAGCAAGAAGTGTCTTTCCATGTACAGGAGTCTTTGGTTTGATGTGTGGCTTGAAATATAGAAGAAAACAAAATTTATCAAAGCTGAATGGACTGGCTAGAACTTCTAATCAAAAGTAAAAACGAGATTTTTGAACGGGAATTCAATCACTAATATTGGAATTTTAATCGTAATCACTTAAATTAAACAATGGGCAAATATTCTACAGTACATTAAGCCCTTGTAGCCTGTAATTGCATATTAAGTTATGGGAAGCTCAGGAATCGTAGCAATGGATGCAAAGAGCTTTACTGTATCAACTTTTGAATTTTTATTACTCATTTTATCAATGAAGCGTTTGATTGATCTTACTACGGCTTGCTTCACCAAGCTACAGTTGTCAGGGATACACTCTACCACTAGTACAAGTTTCGTTTTGGCTGAAACCTGCGGTGCTATGCATACCAAGAAAAGGAAATGCCACTTTCGAAGAATTGCACCACACAAGGAACTGTTATAAATTAAACAACAAAAAACACAAAATGTAAACGTTGATTTGTCTGTATCACAATAGTAGGTTGTCAATCACAGAGGAGACGAGCTCATCCAAATAATTTTAAACCGAAAAATATACTTTACATGTAAAAGAAAATTAAAAAAAAATACTTTAATGTCAAAAGCCAAAAACGAAGACTTTATCCTTTTTCCTGGCATTTAACATTTAAGTGTAGGATTACTATTTCGCAACCACAAGCACAGTGAAGCTTGCATCTTAAAACAAAAGACTTAAATTTATATATTTAATAGTAGTAGCATGGTTAAAGCAACACCTTGAAGACATAACGCGCGCTTGAAAGGCAGCGCAAAATTTTGAAATAATTTTAACCCAGTTTGAAAATAATATTGTCTGTGCATGACCACAAAATACAATAAATCATTTAAATTTCCGGTCATGGCTCATCTGCACACGCTGATCTTAGTTGTAGAGACAGTTGGAGGAAATGCTTTTCACAATGAAAATAACAAGGTTGCTATAATTTATGAACTGACATAAAGACAAATCATGCTCTTTAATATCATGAAGCAAGTACACAAAATCAGATAAGTTGCAATAGCAGAATTTGCAAATGAAAGAATCTATGCTTTTTGAAATTTCATCGCTAATACGCATAAAATCAAGATACTGTACATATGTGCTACATCAGGTTCGAATATACAATACATGGTATGTATAACTATTTCCGTGATAGAAGTCTTCCATAAATAATGAGATATATCTTCTGGGATCCAAAAGCAAGTGACTAGAGAAGCCTGGACATTACATAATATTTGAAGAAAACATTGACACAGACATGCCAACAGCATTGAATAAATTATTGTCTACTTATCAAGCTTCTCACAGTCAGGTGTGAATTAAGTGTTGCAGGTGTCTTATTCCATAAATAGTTATACATACATTCTCAGGTAATTTTGACAATTGATGCAGATTGCAGAATCAAGTTTGTAATTGTTCTCTGCAAAAATATGTGATGTTTCAAACTAGAAACAAATTGACAAAATGTACTCTTTTTTTTATCTTACGAGTCAAAAAATATATGTGGGAGGGACATGAAAAAACGCATTAGATGATAAAACATATGAGCCTGTACAATATTTCAATAGAATTATTTTGAGGGAAAAGTCATTTATAGCACTGACATTACTTGTGAAATGGCTTAAACCGAAACGTGTTCTTAGGTAATAAATCCAACATAAATCAACTAGCTGGTGTCAATGTAAGCAAACAACTTAAAAATGATAAAATTAATGGGAAAGCATATCTGCTGAAATGATAGTTAGTCAAAGAAAAACAATTTTTAGGTGATATGAAGTTACAACTGACTCTTCTTTACGTCAATAGAAACTGATTTCACCTTTTAGTTGGAACAACAATGATTGGAACAACTTTACATGGAGCCGAAAGGATTGTTTGGGTTTAATGTGCGCATTGGGGGTTGTTGTTGCTGCTGAAGTGGTTGTTGGTACGCCATTCCGTATGCCGGTTGTTGAGGGTTCTGCATCGTTGCTGGCATCATTGTGTTCATTCCAATCATTCCGCCACCATACATTGGCATTTGCTGGGGTTGAGCTGCAGGGATCATTCCAGGAGCCACTGCGTGCATTGGACTCGAGTTGTAAGTAATTGGACTTGGCGTCAAAGTTGGGTTATAATTGGCCCCTCCCGTCAACTTCTTTTCGCCTTTTGGTTCAAAATCACGATTCGCCTTTTGACCACCCACACTCAAATTTGCCACGACATTAGCAAGTGAAAATTCAAGATCTTTCTTGTCATTGCTTTGAGTCAACATCTGACTTACCAGTTGATCTTCACCAAGTCTAGTTGGTTGCAGCAAACCCGATGAAGCCAACTGTTGATTTCCATCAGTAGCAGTACTGTTGAATGGAGAATTGGCAAATAAATTTGGCTGAGTAGATGGTATTGTTTGTTCGAATCCAAATGCATTTCCAGGTGAGCTTTGAGGTTGGGCACCCCAACTTTGAGCTTGGTTCGATCCAAACTGTTGAGTGGGCTGCATCCCTATACCAAACCCTTGGGGTTGCTGCTGAGGTGCACCAAAGTGCTGCTGTTGTGTAGGCACAGAAGAATTGGCCTGAGGAAACCCAAAGTTTCCTGTCGAATTTGTATTACTTGGCACTGCAGATGATGCAGAAGATCCAAATATTTCCAGCAAGTCTGATGAAGCAGATGCGGTTGATGTTGTTGGTTGCTGGACAGCAGGTGCTACAGTTGCCACTGGTATATGATCTGAGTGTTGTTTCTTGAGTTCTTCTTCTCTTTGTTTTTTATATGTTTCAAGCCTAACCTTTTCTTCAACTAGAGCTTGTTGCTGGGTGTTTTCATCCAGTTTTTGGAAAGAATTGCTAAGAGCATTGAGTGTACCCATATGGGCATCTGCTGATACTGGCTGCTTTGAATCCATTTTCTTCCCTTCTAAAGAAGCAAGATGTTGTTCTAGAGCATCAAGCAAACTGCTTGGAGCTGTTGTTAAGTCTGGAATATCACCCTTGTCTATGCCAACTTGTTCTGCAACCTTCAACATTTCAGAGACTTTAGTCATTCGTGTTAAGAATTTCTTGTATGCTTCAAGAGCTTCTTTACATTGATTTTTCTTCATTGAAAAGTATTTTTCAAGCAAGTTAATTACACCTTCATTGTAGCAAGCAAATAGTCGAATCAAATCTTTAAACAGAAGCATGAATGCAGCATTGATCACTCCATTTGTCAATTCATTGGGAGTAGCGTTGAACTCCAATAAATAATCAAGCAATTGTTGCAACACCGGTAGCGCTTTGAGTAGTTTTTCTCCTTCTAGTGTTCTTAGCAACCCATCTTTTCCACGACGTATGCGTGTGAAATCATATGCCAGTGTTCGGTAAGCGATTGCTTTCTGATTAAGATACTCTGAATACTTTCTTATATATGTTGACATATCATATCCTTGCACACCGGCTTTATCTAAAAAGCTTCCCAGAGCAAACAAAGAGTTTCTTGAAGCAAGATGCTGAACGAATTTTTCATTTCCATAGCACATCAAATGATGTGTTGTTATGAGAGATTTGAAAACTATCACCCACTTCAACTGCTTACTTCGCTCTACCAGAATATCTGCAAGTTCTGGAATGTTGATGTTTGGCTCGTTAGTTAACGAGTGCAAATAATCCAAGTGCTTCTTCTTGGGGCCCATAACTTCACTTGTTGATGCTTTACAAACACTTTTTGACATGTCAGAGCCAATGATCGTGTGCTGAGCAGCAACAAATCGATCGCCAATGCTTTGTCCAGCCATCATATAAAATTAACTGACTTGAAACTATTTAATGTAAAGTACGGTATCTAAAATAAAACAAACACACATTCACCATGTTGGTATGGGCATGGCACTGAACACTTGAGTGTTGTATTTCAAGGACTTAATGTTATGAAGCACTATCACAAATATGTGCCCGAGTCCCAATTTTTTTCAAAAAGACATGTTGCCCACTGGCCCCTAATGGGTTATATTAGGAGTGGGCTATACATGGGTCAAAAATACTTTTTTTGTTATTTTTCACTGGGGACAGTTTTTTTCTATTCCATTTAACCTATCTCAACACAAAATGACAAAATTCTTGATCTTGTATCCAAGAAAAAAGTGTGCAGAGCAAAAATCCAAAATGGCCGCTATTTTCCATGAAAAATCACATTTTTAGCCATAACTTTGCTATTTTGGGGTTGTTTTCTCTGGTTCTGGTGTCCAACCCTATGTTTGTGGGGTCAGGCAATCTGTTAGTGCATATCAGAAAAGTCACTGACGATTGGAGGTTGACTTAATACCAATTTTTACAAAATTTATCGTTTTTTTCACCTTTATTGGGTTTTCTTTAAACACAGTTTCAATTTCAGGAGCATTGTTTAAAATGTAACATGGTTTTCTCCGAGAAAAGACCCAAGTTCCTGAAACTGTCACAGGGACAATCTGTTGCTCCATGGTGTCCTGAAGGTCATCAGTGCCAGGTGGTCGCTGCCAAGTTTCATCTCTTATGCCAGTACGCATCAGATGATCCACTCGAAATGTTGCATCCCTATTGTCGTCAAGGTAAAACCCAGCGTACCATCTTTTGTTTTCTCCCACATCCCATATGACGGCAAGTGACTGGTTTGGCTGGAACACCAGGCCTTCATTATACTGACCCTCTGCCTCTTTAGCTCCTGTAAGTGTTTGCACTATTTCCTCTTCACAAGGGAAGACTACTGCTTCCTCAACCTGGAAATCATCTCCAAGGAGTACAGTGAGGTTCTCAATCATCTCCTCTTGGGATACCTTGTTGACCTGGTAAATATCTCTGCGGATATCTGCTTCATGTTGGTAGGTGACTCTCTAATATTGGATTTCTTGCCTTAAGAATGTCTTCAGCTCAGGTGGGGTTTAGAAACAAGAGTTTTTACTTCATGGACAAATGTAATTGTAAAGGACCCCATGTTTTTTTTCCATTTCACAACGAGTTGGTCAATAAAATCACTGGCTCTCACTTTCTTTTGTAAATTCTCTTTCAACCTTTGCTTTTTCTTCTGTTTCTGCTTGTAGCTTCAGGTCACCTCCATTAAATCTAGTTGTTTGAGAATAGTACTGGTTGACCGCTAAACTTCATTGATTCTTCAAGGTCATCTTTGATCCTCTTTGCCTTGAACACCATGTTTGAGTGTTTGGCCGATTGTGAAGCAAGATAACCAAACTTGGCCAAGTACCTCTCTGCAATCTGCATTCCAGCAGTTTGTCGAAAGGTTTTTTTCGTTGCCTGATACCAGTGTATGGAGAGGAGTTGCTCAAGCAGCATTAAGATCAACATCCCAATAATTACGCTTGCACTGCAGTTCTACTTTTCCAGCCTGGATGCACAATTGCACATCTCGCCAAGAAGAAGATGATCGCTTTGTGGAGCATTGTCTTCCATTTTCACATGTGTCCATTCTACATAGTTGTCCCGGAAGGTGTGTATCTTGTTTTCAGCAAAGTCACTGCAGAGCTGAAGAAGGATGTCAATTAACAAATCCTGGTTTGCTCGTTCCACTCAGTCAAGGAAGGGCATTGTCACTTGGTATGTAAAAGTTGCAAGTGCTTTGAATCCTGCTATGATGAAATCATTCTCAAGGTAAATTTTACAAGCTCTAACAAGATTATTAAGCGGTGTCTTGGAAAGTAACTGCTTCATGTACGGAATGTAATCATAGACTGCACCTGCCTGATATTCAAGTCTGGTAAAACATCGCTCTTTGTAGAGACTAAAGAACTTATATACTTCAGCTTCCTCTGAAATCAAAGCAAACTGTTCTGCTAAAGATGCTGTCTTACCATCTCCCTCATGGGCTAGGAGCTTTATAAGAGCTGCCAGAGCAGTTTCAACCACAGATTTTTTTCCGGACTTTGGAGGTAGGCTGCAATGCTGGCTCTCTCTTTACACTGAGTTTACGAAGACCAATTTTGTTTTCGAGAGCAGCCATAGCTGTGAGATTGTCTGTATCAAACCGTTCACATGTATGGGACTTACAAAGCAAATGATATGGCACATGCTTTAAGGCCAGTTATTCTGCAACACATATCTCAATCTTGAGACTTTTGCTTGCGGCTGCTGTCTTGAGGGCATCAATCTGCTCCCAAAGACGTACTGCAGTCATGTGAGGGTCATTGGCAGCTACCTGCAGTCTCTTCATCGTCTCAACAATAAGGGCAACTATTTAGTCTCTATGTTCAAAGGCAAAGAAGAGAGGACGTAGAGAGATCATCTTACATTCAGTGTAACCATCATTAAAAAATTTTAAGATGAGAATCACCGAAGTAAGATAGATGCCAATCACTATCTATTATCCTACTTCTCTGTGTAGTGTCAAAGTGTAGAGTTAATTTTATTGTGGGCTTCTTATTTACAAGGGCATTTGCAGCAGCTACTTCCTGCAGAGTGCCTTTGAAGTTTTTTATTGGTTTAGCTGAAAGCAGGACAATTTGATACAGTTTGTAGTCTGCTGATGCTCAAAACAAAAACCACGAAATAGGTTTAAAAAAGTGGGTAATTTTGTCAAACTATATCATAACTCTACACGTGGAAGTTAAACCTTACTTATTATAGCTTAAACAGATTGCCTGACCCCACAAACATGGGGTAAGACACTACAACCAGGTAAATATGTACCCCAAAATAACCAAATTATGGCTAAAAACGTGCTTTTTCAGGGAAAATCGCGGCCATTTTGAATTTTCGCCCTGCACACTTTTTTCTTGGAACTTAGACCAAAAATTTTGTCATTTTATGTTGAGATAGGTTAAATGGAAGACAAAAAACCGTCCCTAAAGCAAAACTAAAAATTGCCCATTTATAGCCCACTGCTAGTTATATGTTAGGGTTAGTGTTCAATTGTTTTATTTGTATCAACAGCGCACGGGTACAAAGGATTGACACGGCGAGAGAGCACAAACAAACATAGCCAGGTCGAAGACTTATAACTGCAGACAGTGCACACCGTTTCGACCTTCCGGTCTCCTCAGTGCAGTAGGTACACTGGAATGGCCATGGAGGTTTATACCTCCATGTGACAATTTCCTATTTGTGGTACGTAAGCAGTAAGCACCAAAAATAGTATTACTGCCAACAATAGGTCAATAAGTTACAGGTTATATATATGTCAAAATTATAATATTTCTGTTGGTAAATTTTAGCCATCACAACAACACATGTCTATATTTTATGTCTTTCAGCCTGGTAGGCCTATGCTTTCTATACGAAAGTTACATTGAACAATAAAAAAAATGTGAAAAAAAGTAACTGTCTTCTGGCAGATGTCAAACCCATAACTATGCTTGATATGAGCGACTTTGTTACATAGCTTTTAATGCTGCAAACATATACATATAGCCTATTTGTAAATAAACTAAACAATATCACACCAAATCAAAAAAAATCAATTTATTAAACTATAGAGCTTTCGCCACACAAGTGTGGCCTCTTCAATGTAATCTGCAACAATAATAAAGACTGCAAGTTACCATTAGGATGATTATAAAATTTAATGAAAGTGTTAAAAGATTTCAAAGTAGGTAAATTGTGTAAAAATATCATAGAAAAGATCAAATATATATATATTATACATAACTATAAGACTGTAGGCCAATAGCCTAAATAAGATGATCATAAACATGTATAATAAAAAATCAAATCTATTAAAATTGTCCAGGGCTTTGGAGCCGGAGCCCTGGAGCCGTGCATTTGAGCAACTTTTTATACAATTCCTTTCCCTCAAATAACAATTTTCCTCCTCTATCGATGATTATCCTCTATTCCAAGGTAAAGATACAAAACTACTGTAGGCTATATACGATAGGGTACTGGGTACATACCGTACGGTACTGTTCATAAAATCAAGCAGCCCAACGCAACCTCTTAATATACCAAACGAAAAAACTGACATTATAAACAAAGAGTATGATAGAGAGAAATATACGACATAACACTATTACACAAGTGTTTCTAAGCAAACTTGACTTATACACTTAGTTGCTTGGTCGTATCTAAAGTTGATTTGGTGGCCATGCTTAATTTACTTTCGTGTACGTAACCTTTAAATTTGCATCGCATGCACGTTTTAAACTTTTGTAGTTTTGCCACCTTTTCCTTTTGTTGGTTTTGTTCCCGTTCACTAATTGTAACTTTATCATTGCTGTTGTTTTCCAACAAAGAAAAATAAATTGAATTGAAAATTATATCTTCAGAAAAATTATATCTTAAATTTTTCTGAAGGTGTTGCGACCGTGCCAAATTTTTTTTTTTCAACTCAATAACTTACTTCGGTCACAAGCACGTTTTTAACGTTCGCGTTTTGTCGCTTCTACCTTTTTCTCGACCTTTGCTATGTTGACGTGTATTGTTTTGATATGATGGTCAGAAATAAAAAACAACTGAACTGAACTGAATTGAATCGAATTGATTTACAGATTACAGTTACACTTCTTTTCTCAAATTTCTAAAAGTTTTGGTAAATTTGGCAAGAGTTGCCAGATGAGTTTGAAAGAAATAAACGAAAATCTCAAAAAACTACTCTTTGAAAAAAAATAAAAAAATGCAAAATGTATATTATGTCAAGTCAGAAAAGTCAATTACAGACAAAAGGAATTAATTTTAATTTGTACAATCAGGTTGCTCAAATGCATTGACAGTTTTTCACTCCCGATTTTCACCAAGCAAGATCAAGCATTTATTTTTGTAGCCTATAAATAAATGCAATCAGGTTTGATTTGATACTGATATAATTTTTTTTAAATTACCAACGAGGTCTTGTTTCCAATACTTTGGAAATATTGACTCCAAATTCCACTGCAAGCCCAAACCATAAACCACAATTCAAGTTTTTCATACTATTCCTTATACCTTCCCTATTCTCTGTGCTCAGGGCCGGATTTAGCTCATGGGGGGCCCGGGACACTTTTAGATGGGGGGCCCCAGTGCAAACATTTTTTTCAAGCCTACGGCGCGAAAAACACCTCTACGTCTACAGTAGCATTAATCCAGCACTGCACAGCACAGCATTTTGCAGAAACTTTCAAATGCAGAAAAAAAAAAATAACACAAAATCACATTTTTTCCACGTAGGGTGACCCTTCAAAAGTCGGGGGGCCCGTGGCACTTGCACCCTCTCCTCCCCTAAATCCGGGCTTGCCTGTGCTGTCTTGAATAGAAAAGCATATTCTTAAACGAAAAAAATACTTTTTGCGAAAGAAAACTGAAAAATAGAAGGAAGCATACAAAACTAACAACTCCGCCAAATTCAGCGTAAATATTTGTACCCAAGCTGAAAGTTACTGGCACAAATCAGACTTCAGTTTCAATCCGATTCACTCTTTAGCTGAAGAAAAACATAACATGGCAACTCTCAATATGAGTTGTGATGAAAAAAACTTCATTTTTTTTATTTTTTTTATTCAGGTCACGTATAACATTTTCAAGTGTGCAAGGGTTAATCGGGTTAATTAGTAGCTTCATTAGGGTATACGCAGTGGCTCCGAGAGGAGGGGAAGTCGGGCCAGTTTCCCCCCTAGCAAAACATTGTAAAGGAAAAACGAGTAGTTTTTTGTTTTTGCACTTTTGAGGGGGGCCCATTTTTAGTGCTAAAGTAAAAATGTACCAACTAAATAATCAACAAATTCTTAAATGAAGTGCGTAGTTCCAAGCATTTCTCAATCATTGTAAATGTCACTCTCGATGCTTCTCATCAAGAACAAATCATTTTCGTGTTAAGGTAGGCGATGTTGCACAGCTTCAAGATGTAAAATCTGAAGCTGAAATGATTTCTGTATCACTGAACGGCTTCGACTGTATTGATAGTTTCAACTTGAAAACTGGTGCTGTTTTAGCTTAGCGGGAACTATTTTTGCATGGCAACTGAACCTTAACTTCAAAATCTGCATTGGCCAGGCATAGGAAGTTGTATTCAACATAAGTTATTTGGGAAAGTTAAAGATATCAGTTATAGGGACAAGTATCAGTCCAAGCACGATTAAAGAAAGTAAATCCTGTATGTTTTTTGTTTATGAATCATCATCAGTCATCATCTCCGCCTGCAGAAGATTGCGCATCAACATGAGTTATTTGCTTCCAAGAGTGGCGATTTTGAGCAAGCTCGCCCAGTGTCGCCAAGTTGAGTCCGGTCCTTGATTGGATGTTGTCTTGCCATCGTTTTGGTTGTCTGCCACGTTTTCTTTTTTCTTCTACTTTTCCTTCTGTGCAAACTTTGCTGATTCCGAATTGTGATCTTTTAGTGTGGTCGAACAGTTTTAAAACTTTTGATTTTATTATTGCTGCAATTGGATGTAATTTTGTCATAGTTAAAAGATCTTCTGTTTTCGTGTGGTCAAGTAGCCTTTTGGTGGTCATACTTCTCATGATGTGATTTCGAAGGTAGTGACTTTTTTCTTTATTTGAGTTTTTTGTTTATGGATGTTGTTGCTTCGGCTAAATCTAGTTGGAATTTGTAATGTTGCCTACAGACAGCGTTGTTCAAATGTCTTATCATTTTTGGAGTAACTGATTATCTGTAAGCTTGTGGCATCTTTAAAGGTAGGCTATAGCCCAGTCAGAGGAAAAATTCTGAAAAATCTAAAGAAAGCTGTCGTATCATCTTGCAAAGAAAATTGACTTCGAGAGGGTAATCAAGGCATGGTGCAGTCAAACCCAATGCTTTACATTACCCTTTTGCAATTGAAGCTCTAAAGACGTTTCTTAAATGCATCAAGTTGGAACCAACAAGAGCTTGATCGTAAGCTGAGTCAATGCTAAAGTAGCCTACAACTAGCAGTTTTAAATGTTGTGACTGCTTTGCATTATGTGGATTACGGTCCTAAACAAGATTCACTGATGAATTTAATGAAATTAAAGGAAGATGTAGCCTAATGCGAGTAAGAGAAAGCTGAGAAAAGTAGGCTAGGCTACTACTCGCAAGCTAAAGTTGCAGTGGCAATTATAAATTTAAAAGAAAATGATTTTCTTTTCATGAGGACAGAACGCTTTTATAACTCCACAACTAGCTGAATCATTCGAAGGAAATGTATTCTACCGTACATTGCAAAGGGGATTCGATAGTTGTTAGAATTGACAAATGTATCAACAAACTCAAACATATCGTCGATGAGTTTGAAGTTCCATGAAAATTTCATTGATATGTCTGTTGTGCAGTTGCGGGCATGTGGGACAAATTTAAACCATTTGTAGGCTACCACAATGACATTTTTCAAGACATTTTGGATGAGTTGGTACTTTTGACAGAAAGCCACACAGCAAACTTCAGTTGCAAACCAAAACGAACCACCCCATATTTCAAAGGTTTTCCCAATAGTTTTGTTATGATTTTTTTTTTGTGTTGCGGTAGCTATCTCCAACGGTTGCGCTTTGAGAACGTAGTTTTAGCAATTCCTGAAATTTATAAAGAATTGTTTGCGCTCCAGTAGGCCTATGACTCAAAACCGATAGAAAAGCCTAACTATACATGTTGTGCATCAGTTCAGACGTCGCAAAATTTTATCATTTGATGCTGTGATCTGTAACTTTGCATTGCAAAAAGTCCAGAAAGGGTTGAATTAAATCAAGGATGTCCAAAGTCCGGCCAGCGGGCCAACTCTAGCCCACGAGACGTTTTTGTATGGCCCGCGCCTGTTGTTGTACAATGTGTTATTTTTGGTCTGCAGACACACAAAAATCATATAAATTATTGTGGCTGTTGGCCCGCGAACACTTATTACCAAATCTGGCTCGCGTGGGAAAAAGTTTGGACACTCCTGAATTAAATGCTTGGTTGAACTATTTTCGTTGCCTGTAGGCCTATTGTGTGTTTACAAAACTTTCTAGACAAAATAGTTTGCCTCAATGGCATTTTTGCTGCAAGTGTAATCCAGTGATTTATTGCTGATTTTTACATTGAACGAAGTTCTTTTCATGCTGAGGAAAGTAGGCTAATTTCAGCTTAACACGAACATGCAACGCAAGATACAAATTAGTTGTATATTTGCTAACACATATTATGGGGCCCATTTTTCGTATTGTTTCCCGACCAGTGCTGACTTCTCTCGGAGGCCCTGGATACGACGAATGTTTTAATGTAACATTTTTAACCATTAGCCTTGATAGAAAATCCGATTAAATTATGTTCTCCGTTGCTGAACATGATGCGAGTTTGTTTTTATCTTTGACCATCACAATGAAAAACAATATAGGCTATGCCAAACATAGCAGAAGTCAAAGTTATATAATAAACCGTCTTACTGAGAATGGCTGATGGTATCTTAATCTTCAGACTGAGAAAAAGCTTCTTTGAAAGCTTCATCGTGGCAGTTTCGCATAATTGTCGACATGAAATGGGATGGAATGGGATGAAAGACACATTTTGGGGTGGAAGATGAAAAATGTCACGGATGGAAAGGGATGGAAGATTTGCATGATCGGATGAAAGACAATTTCCATCATTCCATCTCAATTTCATCATTAAGTTTGCATCACCATATAAAGACATACAAAAGTTATAAAATTATGTTAGTGGAAAGGGAAAGTTTCCGTTTGATTAAGCCTACGTTTTTTTTACAGAAATATGTCGAATTTTTCCTATTGAACCAGCGCGGCTATTGGTGGACGATTGTTCAAGAAAGAAAAGTCAACAATATTTACATTTTGTGAGTATAACAATAACATACTTTCACTTAAGTTTAAACATGTATTAGATGCACTAACTACTAGTAGGCTAACTACATTGAAGAACTTCGCTCTTGAATGATTCTATTTTTGTGAACACTTAAACAATTAATCAAAGAGTGAGAAACAAACAATGACATCATGTGGCAGCATGCAAAGCGCTTTGAAAATTAAAACTATAATAATAAAACTAAATCAATTAATCAAGTTTATTTCCGTGAGGCCTAGCCTATAGATTCACATACCTGTCCGGTGCATGGTAGAAAATTGATAGGCCTACATCAAACACATACTTTTTATCTATGCGGAAGCTATAACACTGTGGAGTCATTGAAATAAAGTATAGGATAAGGTCTTTTAAGTCAAAGTTTTCTCCCAACTTTAAATAAAACTCAAGCGATAGAAGAGTGAATAAGCTAGCATAACAGTAATTACCGCAAAAACACAACAAAAAAGCAGCCACTACTATACCTTAATCCGCAAAAACCTTGTTGACGATACACCTGCAAGCATCGAAAAAACAAACAATTCTTTATGTGATACCTTCAGTCATCCACCCCTGATGTCAGTGGCGCGGGAACTGTTTTTCTCTAGGGGGGGGGGGGGGGGGTCTGAAGCTGCCGTAGTGTTGTGACATATAGCTGGTGACCTACAAACGAACACAACGTGACGAAAAAAGCAATATCATGTAGGGGAGCTACAGCCCCTTGAGCACCCCTACTTCCGCGCCCTTGCCTGATGTATCACATAAATTGACAGAACAAGAATAACATCTAACTTACTCCAACACATTCTACCTCGCTACGCTCCCTGCCCAACAAGTGTTGAAGTTGAGCCGAAATGAGACTATGCATTCTTCCAGGGCTGTGCAGTCGGAGTCGTAAAGTTGGCTGAATTTTGGTGTGTCCGGAGTTAGTCACTTAATTATCTCTAAGTTGTAAGCTCACTTTTAACAACCAAACAGATCGTAGGCGTAATCCTCAGAAAAATATTGCTGTAAAATTTTTATTTGAAATTTAGCTAAAAAATTTGCAGATAGAATATAGAAGAAATTTTTAAGATGAAACGGAAGATTTCTATGCTGAAATGGAAGAAAATCTCAGGATGGAAGAAGAAAAAACGTCTTCCATTTCATTCCATACCATATCCTGCTTGTTGAGGCTTTAAACCATTGATGCAAGTTAAGAAACCGAGGTTCACTGAGGAAAGTTCTCGCTTGTTGTTGTTGAAGTGTTGTTTGTGAGTTATTCCATCCACTATAGTTGCCGCTGAATAGAGAGCAGTCCTTGAAGTGCATTGCTCAAGCGCACACCCCGAGAGTCGAACCAGAGTCGCTTGACCTTAAGGTTTCTTTGTTTATAAAGTAATTAAGGCGCTTCACCAAAACCTTGGCCTACTTATAGAAACTTTGAATAGTTTTCTAAGGAAATCCTTTAAGCAAATACGAATTTCAATAATTGTTTTTGGTGAGTTTTTGTATTGTTTTAGCCTGTATAGGCTAGCTTTGCATAATATATGATCTTTTAATAAAACTTTAAAAATGCTTCTAAACTACTTCCACTTATTACCAGTTGAGTGCGCAATGTGTTCATTTAGTTAGACTTTAGAGGGATTGTGTTATTTTCTAAATTTTTGGGAGCCGTAAAACTTTTTATTTCTC